>NC_045166.1:2259251-2281751 GCF_900700415.2 Clupea harengus
GCTAACAGATTTGTCTGTTGCTCTGTCAATTATTTCCATTTGCCAGATCAAAGGTGGAATAAAGGTGTGCCAGGGAAACGAATTAAAGGCGAGAGATGGGCTGAGGAAACGATTTAAATGGCAAGACTGGGAAGGGCTGTTAAAAGGAGATTCTTTTTGTGTGTGTGTGTGTGTATCCAAGGTTATGCTGCACAGCCCCAGCAGTCATCCACGCAGCGCCCGTGAGTCCTCCTGCCCAAGGGCACGCTGTGTGTCTTTACCTCTCCCCTGATTACAACATCTCATTCCCACACTCATGCAGCCCATTGTGATGGAGGAGGAGGAGGAGTGCACTCCAAACATGTCAGCGTGACTCTTCACACGGGAGAGGAGAGTAACACTGCTCTCATTTAGAGGCTGAACAGGCTCATTAGAGACAGACATTCTTCCTTCTGTACTTTTCCGTGTGTGTGTAGTGTCTGTCTCACACTCTTGCTGCATGTACTCATCCAAACATGTGCTGGATAGCCTGACGCTGTACCTTTCAGACGCTAATAGCTCCCCACTTAGCTCTGCCTACAGCACATCCATGGTATGCAAGGTTGTACCACTCATCAGTATGGCTGCAATAGCAGATAGTTATGTGAGTAGGCCACTTAACAAAGCCTGCAGCCCTTACCAAGTGCACAATTAATATTTAATTTCATTTTGCAAAAACAACGCCAGTCTGTCTAGATGTCTGTCCGTTTCTCCTTTTACAGAGCAGGCGGAAGAGAGTGGATGGCTATGCTTTATTGTCCAGTTCCATCTTCCTAAGGCGCATCAATAGACATGCACAGGTGAAAGTGTAAGGTCGTCTGGCAGGTCACTGACCCAGGAGCAGGTGGGGTGAAGGACTCACAGGTCCAGTGGTGGCGCTGCACTGATCCCCGCACAGCCGGGTCTTTCATGTCTGGACCGATGCTTAGCATGGGCGATGTTGTAGGATTGGTCATAATGTGTCCTGTGGAGTACAATGCAGGGTGGAATATTCCGATTCGTTTAAAGTCTTCAGTAAAGCTTTATTTCAAGCTTGATTGGTTTTACCTGGGGATGTGTTGTAATTTGTATAATTACCGACTACCCTTAATATTAATCCAGTACAAATGTGCCAAGTGTGCTGTGCTGTCATGCCTGTGAAGTCGACACTCTGGCCCAGATTGCCAACGTCTGGTGGAAATTGAGCTTTCTCTGTCAAGCAGTCCCATTCAAAAAGACCTCAAAACTATTCAGGCGGGAGATGAGCCGTATGCCATCAGAAACTAGAGGAGAGCGCAGACCTCTGCCAAGGCCTGCTAATTTTTGCATAATCCTGCTGATGGACGGACGGCACTGACATCATTGAAAGTTGATACTAGGGCTTTCTGCTGCATCTACAAGCATCAACTATATAGTCTCCATACTAAAACAGGTCATATCAGTAACTGGCTGTTGTGCCAGTCACATACCTCTGATGTTGACATCTAGGCTATGATGTTTACATGTGGGCCATGTGGGGAAGTTAATACATCGTATTCACGTTAGCCAGGAAAATTAAAACATTTTTAACTAATTTAGCTAGTCTTCAGTAGTGAAACCTTCAAGGGTATGGAGTTGCCTTTCCACCACTTAAAGGTATTGTCTCCAATTCTAATCCAATACACTTTCTGTCAAATTCAGTGAATTGCCTCTCACAACCCAAGAACCTCACACGCCCATATCGACTAGAGAGGACATTTTCACTCCCACATTTCTCACGCCATCACTGATGAAAGAAATACACAAAGACTCTCAAATGTAATCTGCTGGCATGTTAAGTTTAAACGACGATTACATCTTTGAGGTCAAAGATGGCAGCCATCAACCCCGGGTCAAATGCTTCCTTCAACATTTGCACTTTGGCTCACTTGCAAGGAATTGCATATATAAAATGTATTAAGTATTTGTCTGAGGGATTTATTTTTTGATTTAATTAGCCGCAAGCTTAAGTTTCCAATTTATACCAAGAACAAGAAAGACGCCTGCGCTAAGTCACTTGACATTGAAGGCTTGAGCCTCTGTTCCCTCCGAAGGCACAGCGGGAAAAGGGATTTGGTGAGAACGCTGTAAATAAAAAGAGAAGAAAAGACTGACTAAGTGGAAGAAAGGGAGAGAGAGAAAGAGAGAGAGAGAGAAGATGGAAAAGGTGGGGGGTGGAAAGTGGACTAAAACAAAAAGCAAGAGAGAATAAAAGAAAGACAGAGAGAGGGAGGGAGAGACAGAGGAAGAGAGAGAGATAAGCCTTAAGAAGCTCTCTCATCTGTCATTTTGCGTTTGTGCCGGCCAGATGAAAGGATTACTCCTTCCCTACGTGTCTGCCAAATGACTGTTTTCCTCTTTGTGCTCTGAAAACAAACACATTTGCCCTGAATGCCAGCTGCATTGGGACCCCCACCGCCAGCCGCCTGATCCCAGAATCGGGGTGTGTGGGCTGGGTAGGGCCACAGCAGGCCTGGCCTCTTCCTCTCCACATCCACATCCACATGCCAGCCAGCCCAGGCCACAGTCAGGCTTCCTGTAGCTCAGCCTTTAAAGGGGAACGCAGCTGCTTTTCAACACTTCGGAAAAGATTTTTGATTTAAATAAAACATTCTGAGGTTTACTTTTTTATCTGGTGGTGTTGTTTGTGAGTCTGTTGTTAATTGGGGGTGATTATCTTTTAAAGTATCTTCTCCACACATTTTCCGTAGGGCTCTAAATCAAAAGAGGTTAATGTTGTGTTGTCTCTTCCGCCAGCACAAATAAGTGTTTTAATTGCATTTGCCAGACACACATAGACACACACAGACACACACACACACACACACACACACATTTTCACAGACATAAACATATGCACACAATACATGCATATAAACAAAGCTTACCGTCCATCTTGTAACATCCATCCAACATCCATCTAGTCTAATTTAAATGGCAAAAACAAGAATTTGGAAGTCATTGATCAGGTGCTGATAAGTCTCTCATTATTGTATCCATCGTAGATGATATTCTGCAGTATAATTTGCTTCCTATTAGGAAATACCCAGCCCCCCCCCCCCCCCCCCCCACACACACACACAGAAATCACAGATTTATTTTATTCTCTATAATTAGACCTCAGACTAAATTGCCCACGAGTAGCAACTAGTGGCGGCTGGTGGTGAGACCCAGAGATGCTAGGGGAGTGTGGGGGCAGAACTTTGTGTAAAATAAGTATAACCAGTGACCAGTATTCTCCAAACTCCAAAAATAAGCATGACCAAACATGTCAGGACAGGAAGGGGCTAAAGGACCAGTAAGTAACAACAGAACATCTACTGAGTGAAACCAATCTGTGACCTACCTAACACAAAGCAAAGGTTGGGAAAACAACAGAACCTAATTCACATTTAGTCATTTAGCAGACGCTTTTATCCAAAGCGACTTACATATGTGCGACTTACAATGTATACACATTTTACACTGATGGCACACTGCACATCAGGGGTTCAGTGTCTTGCTCAAGGACGCTTCGACAGGGAATCGAACTAGCAACCTTCTGATTACTAAACGACTTCTCTACCTCCTGTACCACTGTCGCCCAACACACAAAACAGGAGGGCAAAAAAGGATAGCCCACATAAGAAATGGCTCCCAGCTAGCCTCCGAGTAGTTCCCATTAGAGTTATGTTTAGAGTTTTCCAAGCTATTTCCAATTAAACAGTAGGCTAGAGGGTGTTATTGCCGTCAGGTGCAACATTTAGCTGGAACAAACACTTTTGGATGCCTGCCCCAACAAACTACAACAAGATGTAGGCCTCCAGTCTGTAAGAAAACATCAATAACGTTTAGACAACATGTAAAGGAGGCTTTGAAAAGGGATTTGGGTGAGCAGCTCTGTAGAGATACTGGCAAACATATTTCAATTTCACAGACGTTTTGAAATATTTATATGCATATTCCGATCATATAAGGTTCCAACAGCATGAGGGTAATAATCAGTCATGTTTTTTGATGTTTCTTTTTTTGTGTGTGTTTTATCTGCTGTGCCGTTTCTGTGGTGCTGTTAGGGACGAGTATCTTCTAATGGGAGGCAGGCCACTCAAGTGAAATTGTTGGATCTGTTGGAATTTTATTTATGCAGAGGAAAATATGTCAAATTCCTTGTGGATTTCCCACAGCGGCCAATCCTCTCACTGTCACATGCAAGTACTCATACCAACAACCTAAGTGTCCAACCCTAGATCTTGAGTAGCAGGATACAACGCACAACTGGCTGGTGACACCCGCAAAACAAGCTCCACGTGTTGTACACTGTCTGTTGCCCACAACTGCTAAACACTGCTAAACATGACAAGATTTCACATATTTCACATATCTCAGTGTTAGTTCAGGTTCATTCAGTAGTCTGCAAGAGCCTCACCACTGTTTTCGCTTTTTCAGCAGCCTAAGACAACTCCTTTAAAGCACCTTTGAATGACCTTCCTTGAAAATCTAAATCCAATAGAAGTATTGTGGTTGATTTAGCTACCAAGCCTCTAACACCTCCACTGGTCTTGTGTGTGTGTGTGTGTGTGTGTGTGTGTGTGTGTGTGTGTGTGTGTGTGTGTGTGTGTGTGTGTAGCCTCTAACACCTATCTACACTGGTCCTGTGTGTGTGTGTGTGTGTGTGTGTGTGTAGCCTCTAACACCTATCTCCACTGGTCCTGTGTGTGTGTGTGTGTGTGTGTGTGTGTGTGTAGCCTCTAACACCTATCTCCAATGGTCCTGTGTGTGTGTGTGGGGGTGTGTGTGTGTGTAGCCTCTAACACCTATCTCCACTGGTCCTGTGTGTGCCTGCCAGCCTCGTTCCCTGGCTTCCGCTCCCATAGTTTATCTTCTTCCTTTCAAAGGCTTACTCAGTCACGTAGGAAATTGTGAACTCAATAAAGTAAACAATGCGCTGACACTCAGAATACCTTGTCCTGTCTCATAGCAGTCACAACAATGCACTGTGGAACTTGAAATTGACTTCCGACATCAGCCAGCAGTCTCCAATCCCACACATTTCCCCATTTGCCAGTACTGTTTGTACGTGCCTGGTGATCACTTTTCAGGCACCTTCCTTCATCTGTGTTTTGTTGAATTAGGCCCATAATACTTCCACGACACCTTCAGAAGGCTCAACAATGGTGTCTGGCATCCCAGACCCCCCATCCCCCTCCATACTCATGATGGGTTAGGAGGACACATCACACCACACTAGTCAAACATTGCACCGTCCAGCAGAAGCATATTGAACATGGGAAAACCACACGCCACAGATGCCAACACACACACACTGAACCAATAGAGCCTAGTGTTGGCGTCTGTTGGAGTTTGTGTGCATTGAGCCCCCTAAAAGCCCACTCCTAACGGATTCAGTTAGCCTCAGCGCGGTTCCTGTGCCCTGTCTCATTCATCATGCTTGACTTTTACAGACGTGAACTCTCATCCACTAATGATCTATTCACACATTGTCAAGCAAGTTTTAATTAACTGCAGCAGTTCATTTCAACTTTTTTTCTGGTTCATTTTGATAGAACAGTGAAAATTGCATGAATCACTAAATCCATCTCTTACCCACATGTTGCCCTCTGTGAGATTGCAAGGATCCTGTCGACCACATTGCATTTAGCTTAATACAAATACATTGTTGAAATCTGACTTTAACATTATGATCTAACTAGTTGACTGAAAGCATGAAGCATAATGCCAACAGTGACCCACAGATTGTCTCGACAGTGATTGAACACTGTCATTTGTCAGACCTACTGTCAATCATCATTACATGACTGTGCAACAAGGATACACAATTGGCTCAAAACTCAAAGCAGTGCTACAAAATCAGGGACTAAAGGTTAATTGACCATTGACAGAATTGGACAAAGTCCATTGAAATGTATATAGCCGTGAAGCATAATTTGATGTGATGAACATTTTGAACTTGGCCTGTGAGGGGCTACTGTACTGTGTAGTCACATAGATTTGAAACTATGTGTTTCGTTTTTCATGTTTTCCGCTTTTTATATATATAAATATATATATATGTGTGTGTGTGTGTGTGTGTATATATATATATATATATATATATACATATATGCTTAAATGTCCAGATCTAAATACCAGCTAACGATGTTTAATAATCCAACACTGTGTCTTACAGCCCTCAAAAACCTCATCAACTGAGAGATGCACATTTCAGGGTTATTATATAAACTTGTGCTTCTAAGCCATCCTAGTTGAATAAGCAAAAAATGAAAAGAAATTGAAAGGCAAAGGTTAGTTGTGTGTGTCCCATTATCCAGAGATAAAGAAAAATATTAGCAAAGAAATACAAATCAATAAAAAGCCGCATTTAAGTAAAAGCAGGTTAAGGTTAAATTCATTATTGAATTTGATTGAAGATATTTTGTAATGTCCTTTGGTACTATTAAATGAATGCTTTTTTTACGCTTTGTAATTGTAATAAAGAGGGATAGATTTTAAATCTGATCATTCCAGCATTTCTGTGTGTGTGTGTGGGTATGTCTGTGTGTCACTGCACGTTTTCCTAGCCGTTCACCAGAGAGAGTCTGGAAACAGCTTGCCAGTAGACAAATCACAATTCCAGTGCAACATTAGACACCGTGGCTTCTTGGGGGAATGGGCACCAGTGGCAGCAGAGTGTTTCTTAAATGGACAATAATTTAAACAGGAGGGACACAAGATGGGGCTCATCAAGATAACTGAGAGAGAGAGAGAGAGAGAGAGAGAGAGAGAGAGAGAGAGAGAGAGAGAGAGAGAGAGAGAGAGAGAGAGAGAGAGAGAGAGAGAGAGAGAGCACTCTGGTGGCCATCTGCTGCCCAAGAACCGCGGCCTGCTGTCCACGCTCATGACAGAGAGACCCAGAGAGCGAATGGGAGTGAGAATGAGAACAACAAAAGAGGACGAGAAAGGGAAAGAGCAGGCAGAGAGATGGAGCGAGAGAGAGAGAGAGCGAGAGAGAGCGAGAGAGAGAGAGAGAGAGAGAGAGAGAGAGAGAGAGAGAGAGAGAGAGAGAGAGAGAGAGACTGATTTTCTCTTGCCTCACGTTCAGGAGGTGAAAGCAGAAATAAATGAGCAAATAGATAAATAAAAAAAGCGAGGGATAGAGCTAAGGATGGGGGGAGGGGAGGGGAGGGGAGGGCAGGCCTGAGCCTAGGTGTAGGGCACTGTAAATCACTGGCCTTATTGTCTGCTGGCTATCTCCATCCATTACTGGGCTTGGCAGGGCCTCAGGGACGTGGGCTGGCTTGAGCCGTGAATACAGATGGAATCGCGCCGTGTTTTGCCAAGCAGTAAATTACCTCTCTAACGTTTGTGTAGGACCAGGCCCACCCGGCTCGAGTAAATGGTGAGAGCGAGCCGTTAACCTCGCTGATGATGTTTGACTGAGGACCGTGCCCTCGGTCCACTTGTGTCAGGTGTGCTAGGTGCAGAGTGTGTGTGTGCGTGTGCGTGTGCGCGTGCGCGTGCGTGTGTGTGTGTGTGTGGAGGACAGAGGTCACATGTGACTTGAGAGGAATCATTTAATTTCCTTCTTTAGCACCAGCCTGGCATGTTTCATTCATGTCCACATGTCTATGGATGTAGGTGTGTTGTTCATCTGTCAGCATGACGGATTGTGTGTCTGCGTTCCTGTGTGTGTCCATGTTTGTATTTGTGTGTATGCGTTCCTGTGTGTGTCCATGTTTGTATTTGTGTGTAATTAGCCAGCACATTCTGACCTGACTGTAAATCTGTGAGTGTTTGCCTGTAGCCTCCAGGAGAGGGGCTCCATCGAGCTCTTGTACTTGTAATGAGGGCCAGCATGTAATGCATTAGCCCCTGTACATTGATTCATGAGTGACACCAGCCTTGACCACAGCGTCTCTTCTCCATAGCTCCCTGTGTGTGTGTCCTGGTCTGTGCAGGTGGACGCTCTCGCCGCAACCTCACTGTGTGTGTCGTAGTGCAAGTTCCCCAATGTAGCAGGCAGCCTCAACTAGCTTACCTTGGCTGAGGAGATTAGTCTACCACACACACACACACTCTCTCTCTCTCGCTCTCTCTCACACACACACACACACACACACACACACACACACACACACACACACACTCTCTCTCTCGCTCACACACACACACACACACACACACACACACACACACACACACACACACACACACAGAGACTTCTGTAAGGGTTCAGCAAGTTTGCTAAATTGCACACTTCAGGAGGTATATAACATCTATGCCCCTCAAATCTGTTTTCCTGGCAGATCTTGCAGCTTGATCCCCTTAGCAGAAGTGGGGGAGCGAGGAGTTTGACAGAGCAAGAGGTGTCAGTGTATGTGTGTGTGAGAGAGAGAGAGAGAGAAAAGAGAGGGAAAGACAATGACAAGCACATTTCCCCTGTGTTTGTGGTCGTATAAGTATGTGTGTATGCTGAAGTAGAAAACATAAGGAGGCTTTTCATCTGCAGATGGCGGTCTTTAGAGATGCTAATCAAGTAATCGAGCTACACTGTGTATTTACTTTGTGATCAGATGTAAATGGACAGGTAACTAGGAAACACAAAGTCTTTAAAATACCTTACAATATATTCATCTTCATTTTTTCCCCCTGGAAACCATGCTGCACCTGTTACTGTCTATAAAAAGAAACACACTCCTTCTGTGGGGTTGATACTAACTGTAACTTTCACTATTTTTATTATTTCAGAAGGGTTTTATTACTTTTATTCCTTTTATACCTTTTATCATGATTTTAGTAATTCAAGAAGCCTATCGGAACATCAGGTTCTGATACGATATTAATCATTATTTAACTCCATGTATTGCTCTTGCTGCTTGCTTTTATTGATTTTATGTAAAGCACTTTGAACTGGAATTCTTGTACGAAATGTGCTATATAAATAAAGTCTTACTTACTTACTTACTTACTTACTTATGTGTTGGTAGGTTTAAAGTAATCCCTCAACTAGCTCTGAAAACATGCACCAATCTGCTTGATATTCCCTTTAAATGACCAAAAAAGAGTATCTGATTCTTTGTGGTTTGTGATACTCATGCTGAATTGTTTTTGCAGTCATCCACAGATCCATGCATGATTTATTTTTTATCACACATTAACAATGCGTGTCCTCTTAAAGGAAGTGGCCAAACTGGCAGTGGCTAATTACACAGTAGGTAATCTACTGCACCTTGGATTGATGTTGGCAGTTTTGCAGTCAAAATCTGACATTTCACAGCTTCCATCCAGGATATCTGGCTTCTTTGTCTTAGACTGCCTGCTGTCTAGGCCTTTTTGCGGGGTTAAATGTTTCTAGTAAATGGATCTTTGCATGTCTTCAGTCTTTGATGGAGTTGAACAAGGAGATGAAATGCAACAGTTCCCCTAAATTTGATCCAAAGTGCCTTTTCCATCTTCCATGACAAGACAAATGATACGGTGAGGAGCTTTTATCTTCAAAAACATCTCTCTCATCCAGGGGTTTTGAATGTAGTGAAATGAAATTGAGCTGAAAGCACTGTGGCTTAGGTTATATAATTTGACCGTTTTATTTCTGTCTCTCATCGGCTTAGGTTAGATCATTTCATTCAGGAAAAAAGAAAATGGCAAAAAGAAATACCTCCACATACAGCCTACAAAAGCAGAGGCTTTTTCTGTGTTCATTGTCTGTTTGAGGAGGTGCTCTCTCTTTTTTCTGTTACTATTTCCCCCTCTTTCTCAACTCTCCTGTTCCCCCTTTTCTTACCGCATCTCCATCTTTCTATTTCTGTCTCTTACCGGGCTTATTCTTATTCTTATTCCAACTCTACTATCTCTTTTCTCTCTCCGTGGTTTGTTCAGTTGTTCTCTTGCAAAGTGTGAACGCTGCAGATATGTTCAGTAATCTGCTCTGAACATCAAAGGTGGTGAGGGGTCTGAGAACCCGTCATCTTGCCTGACTTCAACTGACACCAGCTTGTTTTTTTTTGGGAAACTTTTACCTGTCGGACCAGGAACTCACTCGTCTGACGTGACAAAACAACACACTTTACAACTTGACCTTTAAGCAGTCTTTGGCAGAAGAGAGCAGACGCTGCTGTCGGAGTCAGCCGTGACAGATGTCAGCTCGGTTAGTGTCGCGGCCCGGTGCCTGTTGAGCCGTTCGGCGGCACCAGTCGATATGACTACATGGCTACATCCAGTGGGCTCTTTGAGTCGACCTGTCAAATGAAGGGTGACAGTCGCCCTCTCCGTCTGGGTCTGGAGAGCGCAGGCCTGTCGTCCGCACCACGGCGTGGGACGGTGCTAGTGTGCCTCAAGGAAAGAGACGAGGAAAAAAAACAGACACTGTCTCCCCTTTGTCACATCTCTCTGGCATCAGTGCCCTTTGCTTACCCCCTTGATTTGTTTTCAGTGTTGCTTGTTCTGACACCTCTGGGAATAAATGAACCCCCCCCCCCACACACACACACACACACACACACACACCCTGCCCTTGACGTGCTGGGCTTACCTACATTCCTTTAGGGCCTTGGCCTCACAGGGAAAGGGAGAGATATTGGGAGAGGAACAGGTGAGCCGTGCAGATATTAAAATTCGTCAAGTGTTGAAGGATGAATAGAGGGGTGTCATGACAACTAGTTTCTTCCAGCTGCATGTCACTTGTGTGTATTGTCAGCTGTCATGAGTTACAAAGGAGCATGGGGTCAACTGTGGGTCACCTGCCATCCATCACATTCATTTCTAGTAGTCATGTTTCTATCTTATTAGTAGTATACAGTATGTGGTCATTTCTTTTAGTTATACACAGGAAAAGATTGTGCTATTGGTTGGGGGCTTCCCACAGTGGCCAATGCCCTCACTGGCTCATACAGGTACTCATACCCAACAACCTACCCTAACCAATAGAACAAGTGCATAACCAGAGATCTTGTGGCATAACTGGCTGGTGACACCCGCAACGCGCTCCTGTGTTGTACTCGGGACCTGTAAAGGCTCTCCTTCACAGTACAACATGCACTGTCTGTTGCCCACAACTGCTAAACACAACAACATGACAAGATTTCACATATTTCATATATCTCAGTGTTAGTTCCGGTTCATTCAGTAGTCTGCAAGAGCCTCACCACTGTTTTCGCTTTTTCAGCAGCCTAAGACAACTCCTTTAAAGCACTTTTGAATGACCGACCAAAAGTATTGTGGTTGATTTAGCTACAAAGCCTCTAACACCTATCTACACTGGTCTTGTTGTGTGTGTGTGTGTGTGTGTGTAGCCTCTAACACCTATCTACACTGGTCTTGTTGTGTGTGCTTCCCAACCTTGTTCCCTTGCTTCCGCTACCATTTCTGCATAGTTTATCTTCTTCCGTTCAAAGGCTTCCTTAATCACATAGGAAATTCTTAACTCAATAAAGTAAAGAATGCACTGACACTCAGAATCCAACACCATGTCTGGTCTCATAGCAGTCACAACAATGTACTGTGGAACTTGAAGTTGTCTTCTGACATCAGCCAGCAGTCTCCAATCCCACGCTCTGCCCCATGTGCCAGGACTGTTTGTACGTTCCTGGTGTCTGCCTTCTCACACAAAACAAATTGTACTTCCCCTGTCATCAAACGGCACAGAGTTAACTGAACTCAGTTATTCTCAAACAAACACGTAGGTTTGATTTTAAAACCTGATTATGCCTCTGTGTGTAGCGACCCTTGGTCAGGCTAGGTTTACCTGCAGACAGAATATGTTTTAATGAGCCAACACCCAAACACAACGTGCAGCTTCTGTCTTCACCCACCCACTGACTGCGTTAGGAGTACATCATAAGTGGCTCCAGCAATGAATTTAATGCGGTTAGCGTCTGTAGCTCCTCATCATGCCAGTCCATCCATTGGCCTTGGGGAGGTCGCGTCGTCTTCAGCGCGAGGCAGCGCGCTGCCGGCTAGAACCCCTGCAGGTGGTTTGAGATAGATGGCTCTGTCTGTGCGGACTGTAGAGGTGCCAGGAGTCACCGGGTCCGGTTCGACCGGAGACGAGGGAGCTTGAGGACCGGGCTGTGGCTCAGGGGACAGCTCCTCTTTGGGCGCTGAAGAGTCTTGGGTTGCGCTAGTTACAATCTTGCTCCTCTCAGGCAATGGAACCTCACCCCATGCTTTCTAACTGTCACCTGGCCCAAGCCCTGCTCTTCCACTCTGTACCTGCCCAATGATATCCCTATTCTGTAATGCGACTTGAACCACTTATCGTGGATTCCTCGTCGTCCCTGTTTTTACTGTTGAAGCAGTGTTGACCACTGGATCCTTCGACTGTGGCAGTAATCTCCAGGCTGGTCTTTGCACTCACAACTCCTCCACCGAGCTGGTCATTTTTTAACTTCAAAATGTATTTTCCATACAAAGCTAGTAGTTAGACAACATGGCACCCCATGCCATTTCCTAACTTCTTTATTCATGACATTCTCAAATTCACCTCTGAAATAGAAACTTCATACACAGTAAAGGCCACTTACGCGTAGCAAATGCCCAAACTGCAGGCACCACATTTTCACTTTACCAGGCAAGAAGGTCTTATCAATAGTACTGATAGGCATAACAATGAATTATCCAAGCTCTGAAACCTGTCCTCGGTCACGCCTAAACTCTTCACAAAGTATATATAAAGCTCTGAAACCTGTCCTCGGTCACGCCTAAACTCTTCACAAAGTATATATAAAGTAATGAAATGTTTGCTGTGTTGACTGATGGCATTCACTTTTTCATGAACTATTGCTATTAACCAACAGATCATCACACTTCTTGAACAAAACCTTTTTAAGTTTGCTGGCTTGTCATATCGTGAAGTTTCCTCCTCCATGTCCAGTATTTTCGTGTAACGGGACACCTCGAAGGCCGTTATCCCACTTATACCCTGGTTGCCACAAATGTATTTAGGCAAGCATGTATAACCCACAAAGGAAACATTTGGTTTAGTTTAAGCCAACCTGTTTAGTTTGCAGTACTACTTTCAAGGATAACATTGGATAATTTGCCCGGTTACAATTAACAATACAATAGCTTGCTAGATATCCAGGTTTTTTAACCACTGTATTCATTTACACGACTTGGCAGAATGATAGAATAACTTTGTGGACAGCTGATGGACAGCTTTTTCAGCCAATCAGAAAGAAGTATTTCTCATCTCTGGGGAATAAACTGATGTAATACAGTCACATGAGTGATTCCAAATTACAGCTAAAATGTTTAACCTACATTATACATGGAGAAACATGTAAATATGGAACAAAAATGAATAATAAACATGTCAGTTTTGAATATTATTCAGGTCAATTCTAGCATTCTAGCACTAAGATAGGTAGTGTTTAGTGTTTCATGTGCAATGTCTAAAAACGAAATAAATATACAGTAATAGGAAGGATTTGTTTTATATTACTGATAGCAAGTCTGTCTTCTTAAAGGGTATCCTTACAAAACCACAGTAATATCCATGCTTTTTGGCCCCTTGATAGTACACTGCCATACCCTGATCTAAATGCACAGATGAATGTACAGAATAACTGTGTATTCTTTTATCATTTCGTTTTCATGTCTTCATATCATCTTTCATGTTCCTTTTTCTGTGATTTGTTGAGTTTTGTCATCCCTCAGATCTCTCACCAGGCTTATTGAGGCCTCCATCACAGCCATTTATGACAGTCCCATCACACTGACAATTCCATTATTACAGTTTTTAAACTTTGCACTTTGCACTACTTTGCCATCATTTTCTCTCCTGTTGAAAGGTCACTGTCTGCCCGTTCAGCTGCGACAGCCCATCTGACAGTTCTGTCAGCATTCAGGGATGGGTGGGGTGTGTGTGTGTCTGTGTGTGTGTGTGTGTGTGTGTGTGTGGCGGGGTTGTGTGGCGGGAAGATCTCGCAGGCACGTGAAATAAACTTGCCCGGGGTAGACATCTATTTCAAAATCAAGCTGTCGCTCCCCTGAAGCTTCAGTGATGTTTCAGTCCCAAGGTCTTCAGGGAAGAGTGCATCTCACAGGTGCATGAGGTATAAACAAAACAAAACAAAACAAAAGGAAAGATGTATAGGCAAGCACAAAAAGAGCGGTACCTGTGAGGGAGAAATGTGATGAAAGCCTTCATGCTGAACCTGTGCAGCTGATTTATTTTATCTAGTGGTGGTATGAGTATTGGTTTGAAGTGCACAGAACACATAATCATAGGAACCATGTTTAAAAGAAGGTCACGAAAGATACAAAGATGGGTGTGCTGTGTTTGGGTGTCTTAAAACTGTGAGGCAAGCAATGATAAAGCAAAGATTACATATTCAGGAACAGGCAACTGCCTGAAAGGGCAAAGACACCCATCACGCTACCGTATGTCCCATTTTTTTCATGTGTATCAAAAAATAGTTGCCTATTTTTCCCCATTCCCAGCATGCACCAGGGGCACTCTGTGGCACCGGGGCCACAGCCCTACAGGAAGTGCTGACGGTCGGTCGTCTGCGTGTGAGGCGAGGCGAGGCGAGGTGAGCTCTCGGGGCTCCATGCAAATACTCTCCATAAGTAACAGCAGTGTGCCAGATCCTATTTGTTAGCCCCCAGGGCCCCTCAGGAGGTGGCAGCGACAAAAGGCTGAGCCTACAATTTCTCCCAGCAACTCTCAAATTGCTGTCGCTGTAGCTCGCAGACATCTGGATGTCAGGCTGTGTGATGGGAGTTTTATTACATTTTCAAGGGTTTGATTGGCCGCGCTGCTTTGATAGGGGAGTCTTGGCGAGGGCCCTGGGTAAATATATAATAACAAAACAAGAGAGAGGAGCCACAAAGGTCTGTTTTATTTTGTATTTAAGCTTTAATTGAAGAAAGACTGAGATGTTAGTTTTAGATTCTGACTAGAGATTAGAAGCAGTCTCTGACACTCACTCAAAATGAAGTGACTGGATCGTGTTCACGCTTGTCTGCGACACTCATAGAGACAATGATGTATTTATTATTGTCAACACATTATTTTCCTCTTCTGATCTCTTTTTTCTTTTTTTCTGCTTTGAGACGTGCACAACCCTCTGAACGCACCTAATCCATACAGGCTCAGCATATGTTATGCATATTTCTTATCCTTTTACAGGCTTAAGGGCAGATTTCCTGGTACAATAGTGGAAAAGCCTACCAAAGAGCCGTCATCATGTCAAGATTGGCCCGTAGCGATATCCATAAACAGCCCGTCTCCGTTGTTTCTGGGAGCGTTTGGGAGCCTGTGTGGAGGAGTGAGAAGGCCTGGGGCTGGCAGCTTCTCTCCGGAAATTTCCTGGAGGTCACCCAGTGCTCAGGCTGAGCGGAGAAGCATCTGGGTGTGTAGACTCCACGCTTTAAAAAGAGCGCGTGTGTGTGTGTGTGTGTGTGTGTGTGTGTGTGTGTGTGTGTGTGTGTGTGTGTGTGTGTGTGTGTGTGTGTGTGTGTGTGTGTGGGAGAGAGAGAGAGAGAAACTGAATCTGAATGAGAAAGCGATAAGAGGTAAGACAGGGCTGACTGTGTCTGTAGACTGTAGACACTGCCACGGCTAGCTGGTTCGAATGCCAACTTTAGGGGATATCTGGGCAACACAGCATAGGCGTTTTCTGAAATGATGTCAAAATGGTTATTTATTCACTTTCTGTTGCTATTTCTAGTTCATTTTTGAACATTTTGAACTAAAATTTGTACGTATAGCACCTTAAGGGATAGTTGCCTGTGTTTAATATTTAGTTTACAGATGACCTACTGTCTGTTTGCACAGTGTCAGGCTATTCAAATAAACTTTAATGTCTCTTTAATGTAAGTCCATCATTCAATTCACTTCAATTTTATTTATATAGCACCAATAACAACTGAAATTGTCTTAAGGGGCTTTACAGAGTCCAGAGCCTGAACCCCCTAGAGCAAGCACTGAGGCCACAGTGGAAAGCAGAACCCAGCTCATAAAGGGGGACCCATCTGCTTGGAGCCGGCCAGGCAGACAGATACAAAGGGGAGTGGGGGGGGGGGGGGGGGGCAGAAGTGAAGGTGGAAAATAAGGAGAAAAGATAATCAGAAGCAAGCAGAAAAAGATCATGCATGCATCACGATAAAACATATTAGCATACATGTAGAATATTTACATGATATATACAAGATTACATGATGCGTACAAAATGATATACGCATGATACATACAAGATTGATTGTGGATGAAAATGCAGAGAGTACAACTTTGGACGCGATTGTTAGGTGGGAATGGGTAGCATGAAGCAGGGGAGAGCAACACCTCCTAGGGAAGATAAAAGACATAATGAGAGAATGGAAGTAGGTATTCTAATACATTACCATATCCATATATGTAAACACAATTACAATGATGGAGAAAAATTGTCATGGCTATCAGAGGTAATGGTCCTACTATAGGGGGAGAGAAGAGAGACACGTCGCTACACACATTATAAATGACATGTTACAGTAGCCAGGCATCAGAGATCTGGTCTATGGAAGAGAGAGGCCATCATCCATATCAGATGGACCAGCCCATTAATGCACTGTGATGACCCTTGCACAGCCTCAGGGGACAACAGCAAGGGTTTATATGTGGCTATAATACTCAACAGTGTATAGAGGTATGTGGCATCTACACCCTATTGCTTTTCAATTTGGTTTTAGGGGTTCTCTCTCGCTCTCTCTCTCTCTCTCTCTCTCTCTTTCTTTCTCTCTCTCTCTCTCTTTCTCTTTCTCTCTCTCTCTTTCTCTCTCTCTCTCTCTCACTCTCGCTCTCTCTCTCTCTCTCTTTCACTCTCTCTTTCTCCCTCCTCGCTCTCTCTCTCTCTTTCTCTCTCTCCCTCTCTCTCTCTCTCTCTCTCTTACTCTCTCTCAGAAAAGCAAAAAAAGCATACCCTCCCAACAGCTGCTGTGCCCAACCTGTTCTGCACATGTAGTGTGCATTCAGACACATGGTGTTGGCATCACTGCAGTAATTAATACTACTGTATTTGTTTTGTTTGATAGCTCTCATTAGCATCTGTTGATTGCTCGCTTTAGTAAATAAACACAACACATCTGCGCTTGTGTTCACTGGCTAGAATCATTAGTCCAGGTGTACAGTTTCTCCTCTAAGCTCTCAACAACTTTGTCACACACTTTAGTCATATATTAAAGGATTGTGGTCGTTTGCCATGGGACTCTTGTCAGAGTTTAGTGTTATGTAGTGGATTTTATCCTCATCCCTGTTGAATTGTATTTGTTTTGCTGGCATGAATAGGTTTTGGTACCAAGACATACAGTACCAGTCAAAAGTTTGGACACACCTTCTCATTTTTTGAGAAGTTTTTTCTTTACTTTTACTATTCTACATGGTTCTACATGGTAGATAACACTTTTTTTGTTTAGTACATCATTCCATATGTGTTCTTTCGTAGTTTAAATGTCTTCAGTATTAATCTACAATGTAGAAAATAATAAAAGTAAAGAAAACACTCAAAAAAATGTAAGGTGTGTCCAAACTTTTGACTGGTACTGTAATTCATTCAAAGTCAAAGTCAAAGTGTTTATTTTCGCATACACCTAATTTCTTCGGCGCAGCGAAATTCGTACGACTTGGCAGCCAACATCTACGCAGTAGACGGCATACAACAGGTAACAAAAAATAACATATACCAGTGTGATTGACACCTGTCTTGACCTGTCTAGTAGCTTTGCCACAGTGTCTCTGCTCCTGTTCTAGTGTGGAGTTTGGGACTCATGTCGGGTGGGAAAGGTTCTTCTGCAGCCCCAGAGGCACCCTGGAGGTCTCGTGAGGAAGGACTGAAGGCTCCCCTGACAAACACACGATCTAAAAGGAGTTTGTGCGCCCAGCCAATCATGGCACAATGATTGCCACGAGAGACATGAGGACTTCCAGTGACGCAGAAGGCCCTTGTTCACCCCACCCCCAAGTGTGTGTGAGGCTAGAAGAAATGATATGAGGTGGAACACTGATAACATGGAAGGGTGCCAGAGGGATAAGTGTGTGTGTGTGTGTGTGTGTGTGTGTGTGTGTGTGTGTGTGTGTGTGTGTGTGTGTGTGTGGTGTGTGTGTGTGTGTGTGTCGGTGTGTGTGTGTGTGTGTGTGTGTGTGTGTGTGTGTCGGTGTGTGTGTGTGTGTGTGTCGGTGTGTGTGTGTGTGTGTGTCGGTGTGTGTGTGTGTGTCGGTGTGTGTGTGTGTGTGTGTCGGTGTGTGTGTGGTGTGTGTGTGTGTGTGTCGGTGTGTGTGTGTGTGTCAGTGTGTGTGTGTGTGTGTGTGTACGCGACATATTACACCATCTTTATCTCTCCCTACAGATGCCTCAATGTATACACACACACACTCAGAGATCAAAATGTCATGTCTCATGCTCTGGGTGTGTGTGATCTGAGAAAAAGAGAGAAGTATCCTCACATAAAAGATTATATATTTATTTTGAGTTGAGTTGCTATTTTTCCACTGTAGCCTGTAGTCATAATTGAGTAGTTAGCAGCTGAAGTCACATGATGACTGCGGACTCTCTCGGCGGTGGCAGTTCACGCCCGTGCAGTCCCAAACCTCTCCGCATTCACCTGAGTTGTTTATTGGCTCCTCTGAGCAACGATGTCGGGTGACGAGAGGTCATCTCTCCGTGGGGTTTATGGGTCTGTCAGCAGTCGGAGGCGATCAGTCACTCCACGACACAGAGGCCACACATGGGCGCTCTCTCTCTCTCGCTCTCACTGCCTGTGGCACAAACATGGGGAGAAGGAAACCATTTGCGGTGTGCGCCGGGCTGATGAACGCCACTGCTGATATCACATGTTGTGCCTGTCTCATGTGTGTGTGTGTGTGTGTGTGTGTGTGTGTGTGTGTGTGTGTGTGTGTGTGTGTGTGTGTGTGTGTGTGTGTGTGTGTGTGTGTGTGTGTGTGTGTGTGTGTGTGTGTGTGTGTGTGTGTGCCACTGCTGATATCACATGCTGTGCCTGTCTCATGCGGCGCCGTCAGTGTCCCTTGAGTGTGTAGCAGACTTCCAGTTATGAGGGTGTGTACTGAGTGTGCCTATATTTCAATGTGTGAGAATGCCTGTGTGTGTATGTGTGTGTGTGTAGGGTTGTGTTTGTGTGTGTGTGTGTGTGTGTGTGTGTGTGTGTGTGTGTGTGTGTGTATGTGTCGGTGTGTGTGTGTGTGTGTGTGTGTGTGTGTGTGTGTGTGTGTATGTGTGTGTGTGTGTGTAGGGTTGTGTGTTTGTGTGTGTGTGTGTAGGTTTGTGTGTGTGTGTGTGTGTGTGTGTTTAGGTTTGTGTGTGTGTGTGTGTGTGTGTATGTGTGTGTGTGTGTGTGTGTGTGTGTGTAGGGTTGTGTGTGTGTATGTGTTTGTAGGTGTGTGTGCTGGTTGAGGGCCACTTTTATACTTTACCGCAGAGACTCTCAGAAGACAGGGAAGAAGCACCACAGCGAGGTATAAACAGCAGAGCAAAGCAAAACAGAGATGTCACCTGGTAGATAAGGAATTGTTCCTCCCTCTCAGCCCCTCTTCTCTCTCTCCCTCCAGCTTCCCTTCCGTTTGTTTCCCTTAATTGAGGAAGCATTGATCCCTGGGAAGTGTGACAGTATAATGTTTCTCCCTTGCTTTGCCTTTGTGTCTCTTCCTCTCTACCCCTCTCTACCCTCCTCTTCCTCCCTCCCTCCCCGGTGGTAGCTGTTAGGTGGGGATTTCAACACTTTTATTGACAGCTTCGTTCAGAGCACAGTTCTGAAATTACCAGCATGCAGCACACTGACACAGAGCCATTGGCATACTGACACGAGAGAGAAAGAGACAGAGAGAGAGAGAGAGAGAGAAACAGAGAGAGAGAGAGAGAGAGGGGGAGAGACAGAGGGAGAGACAGTGAGAGAGACAGAACAAGTGCTGTAGGAAGAGAGAGAATGAAATAAATAAAGAGGTCCATGGCAGCTGTCAGGTAGTTCCACTTGCAGATATCCTGTTCCCTGTGTACTTGTAATTACATCTAAAGTGAAGCACGGAGCTCTACCACCTTGACCTCTATTAGATCGTGTAACTCTTGTAAATGCTTGACATTGTCCGCTATCAAATTCTGTCAGGACATTAACAAATAAAAAAATATCTCCCTCTACCTCCATCCATCAACCTGTCTGTCTGTCTATCTATCTATCCATCTATTGTTTCTATCTATCCATCTGACTCCTAAAGACACCACATATCTATTTTTCTTCCTCTCTCTCTCTCTCTCCATTTCTGCAGCAGTGCATTTCGGCCGTACTTTATGTGTATTCTAATGGCAAGTTTGCGGCCGGGCCAGCATTGCATTAGGGCTATTCACTCTGTTTAATCCACTTACAGTCATTCAATATCCTGCATCCTCATTTTGTATATTTTGGCTGTGCAGAGCAACGGCTACATCATTGCTCATATTTTCCACAGGGCTAATGTAGTGCAATTTCATTTAGTGCAATGAGTCACCCTGTGGGATCTGGAGTTTTGGTGAGACTTCAGCCACACCATCTCAGCGCTCTCCCCTCACGCTCAGCACTCTGCCGTGGGCTGGAGACCTAGATGCAAGTCAAGGGTGAAGCAGCATCACTTGTAGCCCCATCTGTTCGTGTTGCAGACCATTCTGATAGCATCTTGCGCTAGAGGGAAGATCTCCACAGTGGATGTGTTCTATTGAGACTGGACCCAGAGAGTTTGTGTCGCCAGCACCTTGCACCACCACATCTACATAAACACCATTTCATCAGAGCTACCAAGTCATCCGGGTGTATTTGGACAAATGTGTACACACACACACACATACACACACACACACACACACACACACACACACACACACACACACACACACATACACACGCACACACACATCCACACACACGCACACACACACACACACCCCCCCACACACACAGACAGACACAGACACAGACACACACACACACACACACACACACACACCCACACATCCACACACACACACACACACACACACACACATCCACACACACACACACACACACACACACACACACACACACACACACACACACACACACACAGTACAGGTTAGAGGCGGGCCAGTAGATGCTCACAGTATGGGCTCTTAACGGTCCATTTCTGCCTGTGTTAGTACCAGCTGGGCAGTCAGCACAGCCAGAATCTGTTTTCATGCTTTCATGAACTGCAGAGTGGGAGTGCCAGACACTGAGGTATTGAGGGGGGGGGGGGGGGGGGGGGTTACTGGGTAGAGAGAGAAAGAGAACGAGACAGAAAGGGAGAGACAGAGAGAGAGAACCTGGCAGGCAAAGACCCAGAGAATGGACGGCACAAGTGCGTTGTACAGTGTCTGTGAGAGAGGAGGAGGACTGATGAGTGATGTGGTTGCATGGAGCCATCTAAGAGCAGACATCCTTAAAAGCCCAAACCACAAGGCGCTGGATCCAGCCTCACCTCGTGCCCCATACATCCTTCTGGCACTGGTGCACATAAACCCTTTGGTCTTGTTTTCACACCCAAAAACAAGACCTCTGGTAGTGCACAATTTGTTTTAGAGCTTTCGACTGAAATATTCTGCCACTGATTCATGTGCACCTAATTGGAGTACCGAGAGAGTAATGAGCCATTTTTCTCTCCCTTCCCTTTTTTTTAATTGAATAGATTTTATGCACGGTCAGATCCAGGTTCACGTTTCTATTGAATCCACCGCACCATCGACATGCATGACATTTAAAGAGCAACAATAGGGTGATGCGTCTCAAGTAAAGGAATGGAAGGTTCCTGGTGTTTTAATTGTTTCTCCTACCATGTTTAATATTGGCCTGCAGGTGATTGCATTCTCCTGCTGCTGTAAGCGATGAAGCCATGCTGGAAGGGCTTTGAAAGTGAGCCTCTGAATGGCTCTGAAGGGTGTGCTCAGTGCCTCACCAGAAGGACTGGCACCAGCCACACACTTGATCCCACAGGCTGCTGAGATGATCTTTGTCTAGGGAATAAGGTGAAATCATACCAGCACCAAATGATTGCATAGACTAAAGATCACTCAAGGCCTGAAGAAACGTACCGTAATATTTTCAGTCACTGTGTCTGAGCTCACAGGTTGTGCAGGAATAAAGACTGTGAGATGATTCATTGGATAAACTGTCATGATTGTTGAGCTCTCAACACTCCAACCTCTTAAATGATCAGACAGGATTTTTACAGTATCCAGCCGTGTTACCTCACAGGTCACTCTCGAGTGCCAGAACATCACCGTGAGGTGACGCCTCGTCCTCCCCCGAATAACACAGGCAGGAAAGCCCCTCATTACCTCATGATTGGATTCCTCACGGTAGAGTGAGGCCTGCAGTGTGGAATCATTTAACCACTTTTTAAATGAATTGTCTTCAAAATGGAAGTGCCAGCAGATGAATAGATTCGTGGCAAAGATGAGTCCAGAAAAAGATCAGTTGGTGCCGACGGCTAAACGCCCGGGTGGCGCGGTGCCAGGCTGCGTGGTATGAGGG
>NC_045166.1:2284251-2319251 GCF_900700415.2 Clupea harengus
TCCCCCCAAATAGGATAGCACATTTTAGAAGCATTCCACTAAGGTCTATGGAATACAGCTTCTCTTAATAGCAGGCCTCCTGAGAGGCCGTCTCTGCTATATCATTGACAGAAATAGCACCAGTAAGTTTACACAGGTTAGTCTGCGCCCGTGTGGCGCTGTCGGAGGTTCGGTGCTCTGTGCTTTCTTGTGCGGTCGGAGAGTTGGTTTCTCATGCATGGCGGTCCTGATTACACGTTGATTGAGACCATTACCCATTTCAGCATGCAATCTGAGATTGGCTGTCGGGAAACTGCTGTGTCTCCAAAATGCTGATAGTTATTTAGCGCCCATAAGCATTTCTGGGTTTGGTGTGGCAAATTGATTCCCACTCATGCGCAGATAGATAGGAAAAGACACACACACACACACACACACACACACACACACACACACACACACACGCATAAGTCTCAAGTACACATGTGCATAACGATCCACAAACACAAATGCACACACACGCAGAATAAACACAACACAAAATACACAAACACCCTCATGCACACACACACACACACACACACACACATAGTTAACACCCAGAGAACTAAGCAGATGTGCCTGGAAGTCCTGTTTTATCTTCTCTTTCTCTCTTTTAGTCCCAGCTGCTTTCCTCTTCTCTTTCCTGGGGGCTGACCGTTGTTTGTTGCTTGACCCCTTTGGGATGGTCTGATCCTGTTTGTTATTTGTACATAAAGATCAGGAACACTGCCGTTGGGATGGTCTGATCCTGTTTGTTATGTGAACATGAAGATCAGGAACACCGTCGTTTACTCACCTTTGTTGATAGAAATCATTTAAGGACCCCCTCAGCCTTGTTGTGAAAGAGGCAGCTGGGATCTAAGACATTTAGATATAATGAGACCCAGCCTGGTGTCCGCCTTTGAAGACAGGGCCAAAAAATGTCCCCCCTCACCCTAGCCCACCCCACCCCACCCCACCCCACTCCTCCAATCCCATTCCACCCTTCAAGGACGCGTCCACAATTTTATCCTCAATTTTCTCCCCGGGCAATCGTTTATGGCTGAAAATCTCCCTGCTTTGCTTGTGTTGCTGGTAAAAGATCCAGAGTCAAGCTCAAATGTTCAGGATTACATCACGTCTGACAAACTGTGGCAAGATGCAATCGGCCACTGATCTCTCTGCTGCTATTTTTGTATTGCCTGCTCTTCCTTAAATGCAAAACAATACCTCCGTTGCCATCCCACGGAGTTGATTACTAGGGTAGTATGAATGTTTAATGAGGGTGCTTTTTTCCTCTAGCTTTTTTTCTGATATAATTTTTTTTTAGTAAAGGCTGAACCACTCACCAGCAAAGTTGAATAATTGATCAGGCTGTGTCATTATGGATGAATTGACCCCAAACAACACTTCCGAGGTGTGAAGGGCACTGTGATTGATAGTAGAGTTACTTAGATTAATAAGTATATTTTTTTCCTTCCCAAAGTCCTGTTGGAGTCGCTTTGAGACCCATGAAATGATTTGCATAGAACTGTAAAGGTTACATTCTCCACTGGTTAAGAGCTCTAGGTAATTATTTCTTAATATCCTTTCTCCTGCTTCACCATACAAAGTAGTGGCTTTTCAAAATGGCACCTTCCTCCCTTGGGAGTTTTGTGTGTGTGTGTGTGTGTGTGTGTGTGTGTGTGTGTGTGTGTGTGTGTGTGTGTGAGCGAGAGAGAGAGTGTCTGTGTGTGTGTGTGTGTGTGTGTGTGTGTGTGTGTGTGTGTGTGTGTGTGAGAGAGAGAGTGTGAGTCAAGGAGCCCTGAAGTTGTTTGAAACGAGAGGTGAGGCGGAGGTGGCTGCTCCATTAGGTGCCTATGTTCACCAGAGGCACAACACACATGAGTTCACCATAGCTAACCCCCTTCCACAGGCATTTTCAGTCTCGGACAAGAGAGAATGAGAAAGACACCATATCTCCATCCCTGGTTGTGTCCAAAACAAATTTGCGATGTGTCCGTGATGGTGAGCCAGGCTCTGACCCGTGCCTAAAGTCTGATGCTATTGCAGCATTGAGGTTGTCTCTTTGATGAACTATTCTCATTCACCTGTCCTGCATCACCCTGGGGGAGGGGAGGATACATTTCACCCTTGTTTCCCGGACATGGTGCAGCCAGTGGCGGTCAGGGAGATGGATCCCCACTAGCAGGAGCAGATGGGAGGACCTGTGGACGTGCCAAGATAACAAGGCCAACCGTCTCCACCCGTGACTACTCAAGGTCCTGCAAAATCAACTCTGATGGGTGCCAGGAGAATTCATTTACCTGAAATCAGTCATGAAGATGTGAGTTATTGCTCTCTCTGTTTTCCCCTCTCCCTCTCTCTCTCGCTCTCATTCTTGCTCCTTCATTCATTAGTAAAGAGTTCAGCCACCATGGCAAGCACCGTCCCATCCCTGAGGTGCCCACAGACAGCATCCCACCCCGGCCCAGCCCTGGCCCTGAAGCGGTGCGACTCTGGGTCGTGTGCTGCCATTTGTCTTCATTTGTTTTGGGTTTTTGTCACTGGTGGAAACACTGGCGCTTTCCGCTTTCCAGGGCTCCCTTGGCGAGGAGCGCCGTGGCTTTTCTGATGACTAATTTTCGCCTTGGCTTGCCTCAGATCAATGCAATATGACACAATCTTGTAATGGAAACTTTTGTGGTTGTCAGAAACTGATGTATTACAGCTGACGACAAAGTCATTTTTAGAGAGAGAGAGAGAGAGAGAGAGAGAGAGAGCGTAGAGACAGAGAGATCTTATTGAGTGATCTTGATTTGATGTGTTCTCTCGTGTAGTCAAAGTAAACAAGAATCTCCTTGGTAACAAAGTGGAAGGCAGTAGAAGTAGGCCACTCCACCTCAGGATTCTGATTAGTCTATTACAGTTGGCCCGCCACGGTTCCAGCTTCAGACTGAAGCCCTCTGTCTTAACTGCAGTGCAAAGGTCTGTCTTTGAAGCGAGGAAGCCTCCTGACATCCATTTAGAAGCACATTAATGTCACATTTCATATAATTCAGGAGGTATACTTCGGGAGTTTGACTTTGATAGCTCATGAATTGAACACCGTTGACGGCACATTGGAGCGTCCGGGCGATGTCTGTGTGAAAGCGAGGGAAGCCGGCAGACAGTGTGTGGTAGAGCTAAACGTTTGGAGATTAAAGGAAAGTTGTGTTTCTTCTAGAGCAGCCCCATGCGTATGATGTACCTATCAGGGTGGAGAAGGGGCACATAACCATCAGGGAAAACTCTTCCAAGGAAAGCCTCCCTGCTTGCCGAACTGTATGGACCCAATAATAGAGATGTGCTCTAGTTCTCTGAGAACACACCTGATTTATTAAATCAATTTCTCACCCCAAGTCAAAAAGCCTAAATCCATTTTTAATGGATTACCCTTTTCATCTATTAGAATTACCTGGATTTTATATGTCATGTAGTATCTCGGCATAATCCTGTCTGACTGGCACCAATGCTATTGTTAACATTGTGGCTTTTCTGTGGGCTTTCATTTCAGTTGTAGATTAACATTTCATTAGTGGAGGTAGGAATGTGACATCAGAACAGAGGAATTGTGCTGATGTTTGGTCTTTACTCCAAGCTTCACTTGCCAGATCTCTCGCTGACTGAAACTGATCCTTCACTTGCCAGATCTCTCTCTGACTGAAACTGAAACTGAAACTGATCCTTCACTTGCCAGATCTCTCTGACTGAAACTGATCCTTCACTTGCCAGATCTCTCTCTGACTGAAACTGAAACTGAAACTGATCCTTCACTTGCCAGATCTCTCTGACTGAAACTGATCCTTCACTTGCCAGATCTCTCTCGGACTGAAACTGAAACTGATCCTACACTTGCCAGATCTCTCTCTGACTGAAACTGAAACTGATCCTTCACTTGCCAGATCTCTCTCTGACTGAAACTGAAACTGAAACTGATCCTTCACTTGCCAGATCTCTCTGACTGAAACTGATCCTTCACTTGCCAGATCTCTCTCGGACTGAAACTGAAACTGATCCTACACTTGCCAGATCTCTCTCTGACTGAAACTGAAACTGACCCTACACTTGTCAGATCTCTCTGACTGAAACTGATCCTTCACTTGCCAGATCTCTCGGACTGAAACTGAAACTGATCCTGCACTTGCCAGATCTCTCGGACTGAAACTGAAACTGATCCTTCACTTGCCAGATCTCTCGGACTGAAACTGAAACTGATCCTTCACTTGCCAGATCTCTCTCTGACTGAAACTGAAACTGAAACTGATCCTTCACTTGCCAGATCTCTCACTCACTGAAACTGATCCTACACTTGCCAGATCTCTCTGACTGAAACTGATCCTTCACTTGCCAGATCTCTCGGACTGAAACTGAAACTGATCCTGCACTTGTCAGATCTCTCACTCACTGAAACTGAAACTGATCCTTCACTTGCCAGATCTCTCTCTGACTGAAACTGATCCTGCAATCATTTTCTAGAATCAGCGAGTGTAATTGTTCTTCATTGTGTTCCCCTACTTCAAGTAGGGAGATCAGATCTCCAGTGTATGTGTAACCAAATCCTCCTCATCCTCCGCCATCTTCACTATCTCTGAGGTTAACCAGTTGTCTAAAACTTCCACTGACTTTGTCACCTCCATACACAACAATGTAGCCAACACTAGTTAACCAATCACCTTCTCAGCCTCTGGGAGGCCTACGTTTTGGAGTTACCAGACTGAATGTAGTATGCCTAGCCTGGACGATACATCAAGGCCAGCTAGCCTGATAGCCTTGGACATGGTACATCTAAATGACTACACTTACCAATTACAAATGCAAGAATGGGATTGGCAGATGAACACATCAATCTGACATTTCATTCTTATGCAGCTAAGTTTCCTAGGGATTTTTGAAGGCCCTGGTGGCTCAGAATAATTGGCCATACTGAAGAAATGAAATCTTATTGGATAAAAGCTTACCCAGCGTGTCTATGGTCAGGCCGGCACAGATGGAGTCTGTATAGTGAATGAAGATATAGATCAATACAGACAGCTGATTATAAATAATGGAAAATAAAAGAGAGCACTGTTTTTATATTTTTTGGAGAATTGTTAAACCAACAGAGAAGGCTTTACTAAGCCTCAGAGTTGGCCTGTAGAGTATTTTTACAGCCAGGGACGAGAACCACAACCCAGATATCCCAAACTTTAAGACATAAGGTTCACTGGCCATGAGAGTGTGCCACGGGTACATATGCAGCCTTTGTATTACTGTGGGCTTCCGATTCTCATTACTGCTCAGTCTGTTCCCCATCTCCTTCACTTGAATTGCTGGTAGTTTATCATTGTCCTGTAACGTCAAGGTCACGCTGTGTGCTTCTGATGCACTTTGTTCTGCTGGAGATTCGAATGCAAAGGGGGTTTCTCTGACATGCTACTGCTTTGGCAGTTTCCTGCAGTTTCGCCTTGATTTGGACAGGCCCATGTATGCATGATTTTCCTGATCTAACATGGCCGTGAGAAAAGGCCAATAAATGACTTTAATCCCACATTTGACGCAGATGGCAAATGTTCTGTTACTTTCAAAAGTGAATGAAAAACAGTTCTGGAAATGACTTTCATTCGGAACTGTAACACAGGTAAATGCTACGATGTTCTTTCATTATTGACAGGGTTGTATTTTGTCTAGTGTCGGCACTGACCAGAGGTCATTTTCCCACTTCTCAAACTCAAAACGAGTAATGACATTGTAAAGGTCAGGACTTGGCACTTTCAAAATACATCTTCAACTTTGCTAGGTGTTTTGGAACAATGTTCTATGTTTTTAACAAAATGGATTTTCACATAAAAAAAAAGTTTTTCCTTAAAATGAAGACCTGCTCAGACTTCTTCATGAAGGTCACTTAGTAGTTCCCAAGTGACAGACCCCTTATTGTGAAAACAGACTTGAGGATGTGGTAAGGACAGGAAAATGGTTGTGTAAGGCACAAGCGGACAATCTGGAAATTTGCTTTTGCTGCAGAATAAAATGGAAAAAGCAGAAACGAGTTCACCATTTCCTGATAGTACTGGTACTCTCAATACAACTTATAATGCTCATAAACCACTAGTGGGTTTCGTGTGTGTGTGTGTGTGTGTGTGTGTGTGTGTGTGTGTGTGTGTGTGTGTGTGTGTGTGTGTGTGTGTGTGTGTGTGTGTGTGTCTGCGTGCGCCCTGTTGTAGTAATGTAGGCTAAACTGGCACGAAACTGTGTCTCAGAGGAGATTTCCTCCAAAAGTATAATAGCACAAGTAGTAGTCATGAAGTGCTTCAGGGTGTCCAGGGAGTCACCTGCTTTTCATAGGGCCTGGAGCGGAGTGGGAGAGAGGGATGGAGATAAGGAGAGACGAGGAAAGAGAGGGGTCAGAGAGGGAGAGAGGGATGAAGTGCTGGAGGGTGTCCAGGGAGTCACCTGCTTCTCAAAGGGGCTGGAGCGGAGTGGGAGAGAGGGATGAAGAGAGGAGGAGAGATGAGGAAAGAGAGGGGACAGAGAGGGAGAGAGGGATGAAGTGCTGGAGGGTGTCCAGGGAGTCACCTGCTTCTCATAGGGCCTGGAGCGGAGTGGGAGGACCAGTTCCTCAGAAGGCTCTGGACTCCTTCTCCCATCTAAAGGCATTCCCATGGGCTAGATGTGGAACGGTTACTTCAGAAGAGTCCTGGAAATGTCTTTTCCTCTCCAACTTTTCTTCTCAAAAAGTCTCTGTTTACTCCTTCTTATGTCTTAGTATCTATCTATCTATCTATCTATCTATTTTCTTTCTTTCTTTCATTCTCAATCTCAGAGGAATTCCAAGCAAGGTAGAAGCTGGAGCTGGCCTCTTCCGCTCACATCTGCGCTCAGTGCGTCTCCCAGCGCCCCTGCTGCTTCAAGCCCAGCACTCACCAGCGAGCATGATGGGAACATTTCCAAAGGAGTGCTCTAATTGGAGGAGGAAGAGCGTGTGATGGTTTCTTTTCACACTTCAGGAACAAAGGCACACTGGCAGTAAATGATAAACATTCAAAGATGTCTACTCAGTATGGAACCAACATCACTTTCATTTTTAAGAGACAGGGTGTTTGGTGTGTATAGTATCTGTGTCTTAACCCTCCTTGGACCAGTTCTGCTGGGACCTTAGAGAGTGGCAGAAAGAATATGTGTGACTGCTGGCCAGGATATGTGATCAGCAGTGCATTATTGGTGGTGATTCACAGCTTGTCTTTCCCCATCACTTTGCCTGATGTCCTGTGAAGAATTCCCAGAGTTTCAGAGAGAGAGAGAGTGTGTGAGAGAGAGAGAGAGAGAGAGAGAGAGAGAGAGAGAGAGAGAGAGTGTGTTACAAAGAGGGACAACGAGAGAAGGAGAGGGAGCTCTTTAGTTTGATGTATGCAGTGTGACAGCTCATCCTCTCTTCTCCTCAGATTATTTTTAATCTAATTATTCCCCTGATGGGCATGAAGTCCGTACAGTGCGTGCACATTGCCAGTGTTACTGTAGCTGTGACAGCAGAATCCGTACCATAGTTCCACTTTTAGCGTCGCTAATGTGTTTTTATCTCAGAGATAAGCGCAAGCAAGTTTTTGTCATTAAGTGAAGGTTCAGGCACAGAATGTGTCTCCATAGTGTAATACCAAGGATATCCTCTGAGAACTGTATTATGGACCACTAAACAACACAATCTGAATTTTAGATAGAAGTGCCGAAATCACGGTCACTAGGATTGTGCCTCAATTATAGGATTGGGAATATACAAAATACAGAACAGATAATGTGATGTGATGTGCGTGTGTGTGTGTGTGTGTGATGTGTGTGTGTGTGTGTGTGTGTGGTGTGTGTGTGTGTGTGTGTGTGTGTGTGTGTGTGTGTGTGTGTGTGTGTGTGTGTGTGTGTGTGTGTGATGTGTGTGTGTGTGTGTGTGTGTGTGTGTGTGTGTGTGTGTGTGTGTGTGTGTGTGTGTGTGTGTGGAGTGGGGGTAATGCAGGGAGCAATACTGGAGTGAAGAAGGCATTGGTCTTTTTGTCTCTATTTCTCTCTGTATTCCTTTCCCTCCCTCTGTTATGCCACCAGAGAAGGCTAGAGAGCAGGAAGCAATCTGGCAGTCGCCAGCAGGGAGTCAAGTCATTAAAAAAACAAAAAAACTATAAAAAAAAGCGGATCAGAGGCCTGTGCTGATATTCTGAGACCTAAAGCACATCCAACTGTACATAACGGCAGTCTAATCCCCAACAAGAACCATTCCATTCCCATGTGTGTTTGTCCATCGAGTTATTTCATTATTTACCCACTTATTAAGCTTCCGTATTGGGAAGTTTGGAAAAGTGAATCCATGCCAGTTGTGTACGTGTGTGTGTGTGTGTGTGTGTGTGTGTGTGTCTGTGTGTGTGTGTGTGTGTGTCTGTGTGTGTGTGTGTGTGTGTGTGTGTCTGTGTGTGTGTGTGTGTGTGTCTGTGTATGTGTGTGTGTGTGTGTCTGCGCATTAATGAAGGATCTTATAGTGTGCATGTTGTATGCCCACACCCCACACTGAAGGGACTATTTAAGGTTGTTGTTTTTGATCATCACATTGGTTCTCTCCTGTACACACCTGTGATAAAAAAGCTTAAATGAACTGGGAGATGTTCACTGTTCTCAGATGAGGTTTTATTCTCTCCCTCTCCCTCTCCCTCTCTCTCTCTCTCTCTCTCTCTCCCTCTCCCTCTCTCTCTCTCTCCCTCCCTCTCTCTCTCTTTCACTCTCTCTCTCTCCCTCTCTCCTCCCCCACCTCTCTCTCCCTCTCTCTCTCTCTCTCTCACTCTCTCTCTCCCTCTCTCCTCCCCCACCTCTCTCTCTTGCTCTCTCCTCAGTAAAACTCTGCACATATGCTTAAAGAGTCCAGAGGGACAGAAGTTTTTGATTCTGGGACAGCAAATCAAATTACATTCCCTGGGCAAAACATGCATGCACAAAATACACAGACATTCTCTCTCTCACACACACACTGACACACACACACACACACAGACACACACACACACACACACACACACACACACACACACACTGACACACACACACACACACACACACACACACACACACACACACACACACACACACACACACACACACAAACACACACACAGACGCATGCACAAATAAGTGCACAGTTGAGCTCATGCAGCACTTCAGCTTAGGAAAGAATAATTGGAAAAAAATCTGTGAATAACAAAGCAATTTGCAATATGCTAATCGTTACTTAAGAGTTGCTTACTCGTAAATTACACTAGAGAGGTGGCAAGGAACACACCAGAGTGATTGTTGGCCAAAGGCACGGAGGAATATTGAAGAGAGGATACAGGTTCCATTAATTACACCGGCTTAAAGTCTTTCGCTGGGGAAAATGACCTCACTGGAATGACCCACAGTTCAGTTCTATATATTAGTAACAGATGATGCATCCTTCTCCACTGGTTCGATGGGGGGGGGGGGGTTGAAAGGTAAGGTGAATGAAAGAGGAAACATTTTGTTTTGAATCACTTTCATGTAACAAATCTTGAGCAAAATGCTTGCAGGAAACTCAATTCTCCTTTATCCATGATCAAAGAAAAGCCTCCATCTTCCTTTCTCATCTTCTTATCATCTGCTCACATTAGTGTTTTTTAGTTGTTCACACACACACACACACACACACACACACACACACGCACATATACTGTATACCGTAATTTCCGGACTATAAGCCGCTACTTTTTCCCCACACTTTGAACCTCGCGGCTTAAACAATGACGCGGCTAATTTATGGATTATGATACCTGTGACTGTACGGTGGTGTGTTTACGGTGGCTTTGTGGAGCTAGGATGCTAGCATGGATGCAGCCGCATGGATGCTTAGCTCCACGCGATTTCTCAGTATCTCTCAATAACTTAACTAATGTCAAAATAACCACAGTCTACCGGCGTAGACAGAACACAACTCAAAACACTTTAGAAAATAAAATAAAAGTTTTAGAACACAGTGGTGGACGAAGTACACTAACTACGTACTTAAGTAAAAGTATAGATACCTGGTGTAAAATATTACTCCAGTAAAAGTGGAAGTATGCACTTTGAATTTCTACTTAAGTAGAAGTATAAAAGTATTTGCCTTCATATATACTTAAGTATTAAAAGTAAAAGTACTTTGATGAATTATGGTTCTAATGGCCTTTAATCATTTTCACATCAAAGCTCCGGCTCAATCAACTGATATAAGGTGAAAATACTAATGCCACTCTTTAAATAGTGTCTTACATTTGTCTATTAAAAAGAGTATAAGCACAAAACATTGAAAGCTATCTATGAAATAACAGCACTAGAGAACAATTATTTCATTTTACATTTATTTGTAACTTAGTTGCACATTTAATTGTGGCGCTATTGGGATCAACCCAGTGGGCAGTAACTCCAAGAAAACCCCTTCGCCTTGCACTCCAACAAGTTGTCGTAGCAATGAAATCGACTGTGGACATAGCTTCTTTGATGTTCCTCTTCATCTCAATTGCATCCTCATCTATCTTGCGTCACAAGGTGGTCCTTGACATCAGAGAGGCATTGGGCTGAAGATCTTGCAAGAGATCTTGACATGATGGCTGCTCCACCACACTAAAGAGCTGGAGACTCTGGATTACAAAATTCAAAATGGCATGATCAACATTTCTTTAAGAAACTATCTTTGTTTCACCTAACTTTAACTGCCTGAAAGTTGAAGGAGCGTCTTGGTTCTTTGCTTTTCTTTTGCGCAGGGCTGTCAAAACGTCATACCTATCCACTTGCATGCTTTCTATGAAGAAAAAAAAATCCAACCATTAACAACATGTCCACATAGGCTAGGCTACTAATACTCTCATTAATAAATAAAATACACATTTTGGCATGTCCTAGATCTAGGCTACACAGTATGTTGATATATATTTTTTTTAATCAAAGCTGTTCTTTAGAAAGTGAACTTAGCCAACTCCTTAGGTGCCATACCATGCATTTATTTAACAAGTCAAAATGCATTCAACTTCACTTGTGTGGACATCAGTGGTATAGCCTCTAGTGGCTATAACACTAGGATAGCTTGCTTAGCTAAGTGGGTGCGCAAACATCCTGGCTAGAATCACAAACACTCAAAAGTGTGCCCCCATACCAATTTCAATATTTACCATTTCAGTATGCAGGTACATATTCTACGAGCTGCAGTGAAACGGTACTAAATAGCAATCCCATTTATTGTATTGAATCGGATATTGCATCTCCTTTGAGCAGTGTGATACAAGCTATGCTAGTGTATAGCTGCCAGTTAACTAATTTAGCCGAACACACAATGCAGACAATGTCGGTTAAATTTAAAATAATTCGTTTGCTAGTCATTAAACCTACCAGAATAAAAATCACTTACCTCAACGTGTTTCTTTAAATTGGAGAGCGAATTCTTAAAAGAGGATATTGTATTGTGCTTAGGCAGGCAGAGAAGACACTTAAAATAAAATTAGGCCTTCTTCCTTTTTTCCAATTCAAAAAGTTCGCCCAAATAAGGCCAAGGGTGTTCAGGCAAGTAAGTGTCAGCCGTTTCTTCCATCATTTCCATCATTTATGTAGAGTTAAGTAAGCATGAGTATAAAACATGCTCAAAATGCTGCAGCAGCGTTGTAACGAATTCAACGTAGCTCGCGCTCAATGAACGAACGAAACTGACGAAACCGAAAGGACTTCAGAGAAAATCTGGTTGGTGTGATTGTGCACTCGCTTTGACCTCTCATTATTTGATTCGCTTTGGTAAAAAGGAACGAGAGGTTTTACTAAATGTAACAGAGTAAAAAGTACGAATTTTCACTTTGAAATGTAGCGGAGTCAAAGTATAAAGTCTCCCCAAATAGAAATACTTCAGTAAGGTACAGATACATCTATATGTTACTTAAGTACAGGAACGAATTACATCTACTTCGTTACTGTCCACCACTGTTAGAACAATACAAATCCAGTCTTTTCAAGTTATTTAGCTCACTGGTTTCAAACTAGCGTCTTCCTTCTATCTCGCTGTCTAACGTTCTAGCTTCTGATTGACTCTTGCAACTGTGCTCTCTTAAAGCAACAGTGCACTTATCGTAACTGGCAAAACTAATAATATGAATCACTATTGTATTACTTTTGATATTCATTTTAGCCTGTGTAAAGTTCATTTGTTTCAATGTACCGGTAGACACCTGCGGCTTATAGACATGTGCGGCTTATTTATGTTAAAAATAATTATTTTTAAAAAATTCAGTGGGTGCGCTCAATAGTCCGGAAATTACGGTATATATATATATATATTAGGGCTGTCAATAGATTAAAAAAAATTAACTAATAATCGCACATTTTGAAATTAATTAATCGCGATTAATCGCGATTAAAAGTTTGTTTTTCTTCTTAAGACTAAATCTTATAAATTAACGAGTAATCACTTCATACAGCGTGAATTTTAGACACTGTTGTTTAATTATTATTATTTTTATTTTTTTTAAACACAATGGTGCCCCTCGACGGTAAATCGCAAGATCGTTAATGTGCTTTGCATTAAGGTGATAACTTAAAGACGAGCTGCTTCTGTGATAGCTAAATTCAGCTTGACAAATGCTACATACAACTTCAGTTTTGTCGATTGTTCCGTCATTTTGGCTCTTAAACAGAGACTTTCCGCCCAACAATCCCTCAGCTCTCTCTATCTTCAACTACCACAGTGGTTTTCAAACTTTTTCTGTCATTCCCCACTTTGAACAAGGGGGGCTTTTCAAGCCCCACCTGTCCCTCATCACTCCCATAAAATGGTAGGCCAAGCTTAAAATGGTCAATTATTGAAATAACCTCAAGTAAAAACAAATAGCATCTTATTTAGGTCAGCAAATGTATATTACTTGGAGTGATTTAATGTTTCATGTTGTAGTGTATTGTTGCTATTGACACGCACACATGGACGGATTATGAAACCATTGGTCAGGACGTGTAACAAAATACACCGCTTCCAACCACAAATAAGAGATACATTTAAGCCACTTCTGATATTAACAAATACAAAGTCTAAAAACAATTGACAGCAAGCAAAGTTAATAACAGCGACTTCACGCAGAGGCTCTGGTTTAGGGTATTATTGTTTCACTCATAAGTTTTCACCTGACATCAATAAAGGAGCAAGGCGAGTTAACCGTAGCCTACACAGCCCTAACTAAACTAAACTAAAGTTAAAAAAAAAATATATATATATTTTATCGCGTTAATCGCGGCCGCATTAATCGCATAGATTAACGCGTTAACGCTGACAGCCCTAATATATATATATATATATTCAGGTCAGGTTTAATCAGGAATCACATTTTCTGAAAAGTCCACCAAAGTTAAGCAGTCCAAAAATCCATTTTGGCTTTTCCAGTTGAAGGCTAAAGGAAACGTCTTCTCCAAACAAACACGCTTCCTATGGTTGCTGATATGGAACTCTGGCTCATTCTCCTTCTCCACAGCCCATCCCTCCATGTCACGGGTGATTAAACTGCATTCAGATTTTTTAGCATTTCCCCAAGCAGCCCTCATAAATATTGTACATCCTTTGCGTGGTAAATTCCTAATGAGAGCTGTGCTTTTTTTCGCCATGTCAACCACACAGGTTGGGCCCTGGCTCTGCGAGAGGGCTCCATGTATAATTAATCAGAGCAGTAATTAATCTGTTTGGACAGAGAGAGCAGGAGCAGCTGGCTACAGGCTGCCTGGCTGTCTGCACAACAGCCCCAGCTTGAGGGTTTAAGCTGTGTGCAATACTCATCGTTTGCCCAGCCTAGACCATTTCATGTTTCTGTGGATTGTCTTTAAAGAATAACTATTATATTCTCCCTCCTACCCATTAGGTGTGACTATTCTAGATCGCTCCGATAAAGGACTCGGTGTAGAAGACTCTCTCAGGGTTGTTTGGCTGTCAGTATTGTAGCCATTATTTGCAAGTGAAGACGAGTGAGGAAGAGTATTTTCGTCTAGTAGTGCATTCGATGAGATGCTAGAATCTGTCCCAAAAGACAGAAATCACAGTCATTTAGACCCTCAAATATATCACCATGACCTTCAATCAAGGTCAAGGTCACAGACACCCCTGTGTCTTCCAGTCCAGGTCAGTGTGTCAGTGAGTGTTGTGTCACCCATTGAATGTGACATGACATATGAACACATTTAGATTCAACACTTATAATTTAGCTCCACTTGTAGTTCCCATTTGTTAGAAAGGGATAGTTTTTGATGTGTTATTTTGACATGCAGTCACATCACTGGAATTACTCAAAGGTAATGTATATGTCATTTGTCTTTTCAAGTAAGGTGTTATTTTCCGTGTCATCCAGTTACAAACAAGTGGAATGGAATGGAGGTGTATGGAATAGAACAGAGAGAGAGAGAGACAGACAGACAGTTTAGTATTATTTCTGTAGTATGAGCAGTTTGATACTTGGATTTTAAAATATCACATAATCTTCCATTTGTATCACCTGTTCATAGCAAATACATCCTCTCTATCTTTTTATTTCTCTCTTTTTATTTTGACTCTCTTGATGGCTTCCTCCTTCTGAACATAAGCATGGCCTTCTGGCAGCTGCAGTTTGCTGAGGTCTCCCTCTGAACACGAATGCTCAGTAAACAGCCTCGACCTGGCTCTCGTACTCTTGACCAGGTTCGACCCGAGGCAGGCTCCACACTGAAATTACGAGGGGAAGGTAGCGATTGACCTTTTGAGATCTGGCACAAAAATGGAAGTCGGACAGGTCTCAGAGTATCACCGATTACTTGAAGCGGCGCGTTCGCTCTCCATATGTAATTTGCTTAAATAAGGACACTCTACTTATTCTAATGATGAAAATTAGTTTATGCAAGGATGGATGGCGCCTTGAAAATATCTTAACCTTTACACCTCTCTTTTTCCAGGCGAGTTTGTGCGTATGTGTGTGAGTGAGGGAGAGAGAGAGAGAGAGAGAGAGAGAGAATTAATTATGAATGTAGAGCATCATCATCCCTTTTTGCTTAGAGGGTTTCCATCTCATCCAGGGAGAAAAGTGGAAGAGAGATTTAATTTGGTGTCCTCAGGCCAGTATCATCCGCTGAATGAAGATAACACGAGGGGAGCAGTAGGAGTACTCATCGCCTCTCGAAGGGCCATGGAGGCAGGAGCTCTCTCTTTCTCTCTCTCCTTCCCTCTCCCACTCCCTCGCTCTCTTGCCCTCCCTCTACCTTTCTCTCTGCTCTGCCCATCCGGGATCACCCCATCAAAAACAAACAGCTGCGGTTTCACACAAGATATTACTTAAGTATTTATTTACAAAAAGGGCTGCAAGATGCCTCTCATACATTTTTCACTGTTCCCCCCCCCCCCCCGTTCTTCGTGTAACCACCACTCCGCCAACTGATAAGAGCTGCTGATTAAAAAGAAAGAAAATCGATGGCGTCCTGATGAGTGAAGGTTTCGGCAGCGATCAAATGCGAGCCCCCGCGTAAAGCGATCCTCTACGCTGCCGACTTGCTGAGGGCTGTCAAAATGGCATCACCCGAGGAGCACCAACCACCCCCCCTCACCCTCCCCCCTCTACCCCCCACCCCCCAAACCCCAAACCCCAAACGTTTTTCAAGGGCAGAGCAGAGCAGAGCAGAGCAGTGGCGGCATGTGTGCTGGGTGTCTGTGGTTAGCTGACACGGGTTCCTGTCTTGTTTCCTGACAGATTCATGTTGGGGCAAATGCAAAGCACTTATTTCATCCCCACCTCCCCCCCCCCCCCCTCCTCCCGTCCTCCTCCCCCCCTCCTCCCGCACCTCCTCCCCCACCCAAAACCTCCACCTCTCCCAGTCACGTTCTCACCCACCCACCCACCCACCCTGTCTGTCTAAGCTTCACTGACAAGGGCAAGTGCATCACACAGATTCCTCCTTCTCCACATCTGGCTTATCTCAGTGTCTGACATACCACCCCACCACCCCAAATGGTCTTCTCCCCCTGTGTGCTTGCTCCATGAGTTGTGTTTGGTGTGTGTGGGGGTGAGTGTGTGGGTAGGTGGGCAGCAGGGTGTGTGTCTTAAATACATATAATATAGCATGTAATAAATCTGTAATATCCATATGTTTACATCTCCCTCCTTTTGATGGTAAAGCTGTTTACATTGAGACTGTCCTAAGTCTACTCTCTCTCATTGGTACCATGTATTTGATGCTTCACATCTGTACTTTCCAGCAACTGGAAACACTAGCGTTTATTATTAGTTATGTGTGCAGTGGCTCAACTCTCCTCAACAGAAAGCTCTTCATTATTAAAAGTCACCACAGCATTTGTATTCTCTTTTTTATTTTTAACTTTTTTGGCAAAAACTCGCTGGCTGACTGACTACCTATGAGCAGAAAATTGAGGAGTGAACATTTCTTGGTGTCCCAGAAGTAACAAATGCAGTCTTTATTAGTATGCAGGACGAGAGGGCCGAATACAGTAGAATATTTCATCACTAAAGTAAAAAAAGGTCATAGAGCTGTAATCCTCTATACATTTGCAGGCTGTGGTTGTTATTGACTGGTCTGGGCCTCTGACTAGACAAGAGGGCCACCACTGGTACAACAAAAAGGCCTTTGAAAGGATTTCATACGACCTTAGCAGGCCCTGTCCCTGTGTGACGTTACAATATTACTCCATTATCACAACCTGGCTGGGTCAAGTAAGTCAATCGCTGTTCCTAATGGTCCGCAGAGCAGCAATGTGAACGAAATGTCCTACAAAATGCTCTCTATAGGCCATTCTACACCGCTTAGCACTCTTCACTTCCTTAAAGTGCGTGCACCATAAGGCTCGTTCCTTTTCCCAGAGATTGAAAGGCTGCGGTTATGTATGTCCAAATGACTTTTGTGATTTTACTCAATGGGATGTGTTTTATAAAACCGTGTCACTGGACACTTGTGTATTTGTGCTGTTTTTCAATCTCTACAAGTAATCAGTAAAAGAAAACGTTCACTTCTACCCCCACTGCACAAAACACCAACCTTTAATAGCTGTATTAACACCCTTACATCTACAAAGAAAAGTGAGATTTGATTGATGAATATTTTATTTTTCATTGAAACATATTATATTTGCTTGTTCCATTAATTATCAAGTGAACAGATGATCACATTTCCAATGAAAAAAATTACCGTGCCAGAGCCAGCAAAGGTTATAGGAGTGTTTTTTTTTAGATGTTTTCCTGTGAACATGTTGGTTCACTGCAGCCTGGTTGCTAGCTAATTGATGTTACTTACTAATGTTAACTAAGATAAAAGCTAGCAAACTATTCCAGAGGCTAATCAAGCTGTGGTAGGTTATGCTAAAGGAAAAGTATTTTGAATCACAATTTGTTTTCTTTGTGTTGTAACATTATTTATTTATTTATTAAGACGTTTCATGTAATATGGGAAAAGCATGCTTGTAAAGGAATAGGCTACATTGATGCAGGATATTTTTTCATTACTTTTGCTCAATGTGCTAGATTCCTATGCAAAATGAACTATCCACCTTCCTTGAAGGGATTTACTACAACAACAAGTTGGCTACTGTTCGTAAAAGCATACACATTGTCAAGACATTTCGAAAGAATCCTGACACATAATGTCATCATTATTTGTTATGTTTCATGAACTGTCGACGAAGCACTGGTCATAACATTCAACAATTTTCTGTTTTGTCAGGTAAATGATTTATTGATTTCTATTGACTGTATGTCAAGGCAAACAAAAGCACGTTATTTTTGTAATGTAGTTTTATAGACACAACGAGACTGTACAGTTCCTTAGTCCCTGTTATGCCAACCCACATCCAGTCTGTTTACGTATATGTGCTGATGAAAACGACTCTGCTCAGAGAAACGCAGCGAGTAATTGGGTCCATGCTGTGGTATAGTGGAGCACACTGGAGCCATGTGGGAGAAAATCAAAATGTCCTTTGAAGTAATTCTTTGATGGATTTGCGCAGTGGGGGAGCACATTTTGAAGAGCGTATTTGTGTGAAAAGGAGGTGCCCATCACATGGGAAAATGGACCGAATGGGACAAGCCCAGCATGTGGAGCAGGTGAGCTTCAGAGAAATGTCAAGCAGTGACTTGTTTCATTTTGTGTTCATTTTTTTTGTCTTTATGAAAAACATACAATGCCTCACGCTGGCAGTACGAAATGTCAGCTAGGTAGGGGGAAACGTCGTTGAATTAATCAGCTGACAGCTTTTGTGCTACTTTTCTGTGTTTTTTTTTTATAAACTTGCAGAACGAGGAGGAACTACCTCCTTCTTTGTGGCTTCTGGTACCAAATGTGCGTCTGATAGTGTTTGTGGAGGACCTGTGAACCAGCCTGCTCTCTGTCAATGAGAAGCGTTTACCCTGTTTAGAAGGGTTCCGGAGGGGATCCATTAGCCAAGGCCCTGTGATGAGAGGTGAAGCCTGATCCAGCTCACCTCGGAGCAAAGGCAAAGACACCTACGTCAGTCACCGGAGGGAGAGGGAGATGGGCGATTGATTTTTTTTTCACATGTAGTAATTAAACCTCCATCGATTCTTTTAATTTGAGAAATACACCCCTTTGTTCATTCCGATACCAGCTGATTAACTAATTACTAATTCTGCCATGCGCAACCACAACATATCATTCCCCAGTTCTATCACTGTGGGATTGAACAGGGAGTCAAAAAAATGTGTTTTGTTCTTCTCATCAGCCATTGTCCACTGTGAAAAGCACACGCAGCCGTCTGCAGCTGTGCAGCTCGCCACATGGGTGTCGCAATCGTGTTGTGTGTTTGTTCGCTAAGCAACTCCTTCCTCTGGGACATCTTTTTTTGGAAGATTCCAGCAGAGCGGTGGTAATTGCTTCTGGGTGGGTTTGTGCCGTCAGCCATCTTCCGGGGGGATTTGTGTGACATCCAGGCTATTGATCAGTAAATGTAACACTGCCTTTTTGAGCGAGCGAGAGAGAGAGAGAGAACCCTGCACACAGGTCTCCACTCGTGACAAAGCTTACATATTGCCCTGAATGACAACTCCTCATCGCCAGCAATGATTTGGAGAGTTCTTGGCCAGCCTCTCCCCATGACCACCTCTCCTCTTCTCCTTTTTCCATCCTCTCAGAAACATGTATTCCCTCTCTCCTCTTCTCCTTTTTCCATTCTCTCAGAAACATGCATTCCCTCTCTCCGCTTATTTCCTTGTTTCTCTCGAGTGGTTCTATTTGCCCTTTCAGAATACTCAATACCTTCCACGGCTGTAATTCATTGTCTGTCCTTGGCTGACAAAATGCCAACATACAATTTACTTGTACCACTATCTGTTTGGTGATGAGCCAAAAATGCAGCAATTGAATGAATCTCTGGCTTCAGTGCTCAAAATGTAAACACTGATTTCTATGCAAACCAGTGGATTTCTTTATCGGAAGTGGTAGGTTGAGGAATCGCCCACTTCTGACCTGACAACATGTAATCACATGTCCTCTTTGTTCACACTGCATGGGTAAATAACAAATTGTAAACACAAACACCCTTGTATCATCTACAGAATATAGTGACACATTCATTATGAACACAGAGATCCATGAAGTGCTTAAGTAAAATAACAGTAAAATCAGTGACAACGCTATTAGCTTGTGAATGAAGCCCCTTTTCCGATGGAGTTCATCTGTTTCAAAAGCTGTACACTCCTCATTTGTAATGGAACCAGATGAGAGACTGCAGGAGCTGGCAGCATTAGCATTAGCAGGCAGTCAGGCATGCTCTGGCAATTCTTTAAAGGAAGTTAAGTCTGCAAGCAAGTCATTTGAAAATGAATTTGCTCCCGCTACTGTCATTTGTCATGGCTGCCAGCTTTGCAGGGTTCAAACACCTGGGCTGCTCAGACAGAGAACTCATTTGGGTGCCCTGATTTCACTGCCGTCCTCTCTCAAACCGCCCACTCCAATTACTTCATTGTTTTGGGGGGGGGGGGTGGGTGTAATCTAGTTGTATATTTATTGTTGTCTGTATTGAAGGACTGTCACTCTTCAGTGTTGCAGCTTATTTTGTGTTACAGCTGTCTTATTCAGTGGTATGATATGCTATCATAAATATAGGTGAAAAAATACTAAATTAAAGCTGCAACCTTGTGCAGTGGTAACATAGAAATTGTACAGTGATTTTAACATGATCCACAGATCATCACATTACCTAATCGTTTCTAAGCTCTATGGCCTGAGTTACTAACAATTAACATTTGCTGTCAGATGTCTTCATTTTAATGCTTGTTGGGGAGTGTAGACGTCTCACGGGAGACGTCGACGGTCTCGGTCTCTCTCTCAGCTCCTCTCTTCAAAGGCGAGGTCACTGACCCTGGCTGTGTATCGATAACATATTGATATCTGTGGAACCGGTTTCAGGTTTCTCCAGCCACCCGTGTTTCACCTTGAGGAGGACTCCCGGGTTACAGACAGAGGCTGTTTGATCGTGTCATAGCTTCTCCATTATTCAACACACCGCCTGGGAAAGGTTTGTGTGCAGGCATCAATAGCCTTCCCCAGTAAACAATAGGCACAAATGACACTTGCCCAGTCGCCTCAACCTTTTGCTAAACCTCAGCCTCCTTCTCTAGCTTGTCAATAATAGATATCGATATTGTTTAAGAGAGGGAAGGGCTGCAAGGCCACGTACTGTTTGTTTGCACAAGTTGAAGAGGAATCAGGAAAGATAATATATCTTCACTCTGACTCTCTTTTTGTCCATTTAGGATTTAGGATTTATTTTTTATATATTGTATAGAGCACACATTGTCTGTTCACTTTTGGGTGTTAAAATTTGTAATATCGTCATTTTTGTTTCCTTTGGTATTATTCGACCACCACTTAAATGGTCTTCATTGTATCTTATATGTCTTGTTACATTTAGAAAACAGACTCTGGTTATTTCCATGAAAGGGAAAGTGTGAATGTCTCTTAGTCAAATGTGCATTTTTATAGTTTAGGTTTATTCATAACTTTATAAATTATAACCCAAAAATAATACAGCAAGATGACTCCAGTATCCCGACATTTGTCATATTTGTCAAGTCGTATGGGTTGTGATCCCTCAGGTAATTTAATGTCAGACATTTTGAACATGAGGCTCTTTTAAGTGATGAGATACTCATAGACAGAAAGGAGTGAGAGTGAGAGAATACCATTTCCCTCGTCCATGATCTGAAGTACTGTATACAGCACTGGACAACTTTCTACAACTTTTCTAGCAGTGCATGGCATAGTTAGGAGTTATTTATATTCTTTCATGGTAGTTCTGTTGACAGGTATTTCAGCAGATATCATGCTGAGGGATTTTTTTTTTTCAACTTTTATGACAAGCCTTACAGCCAAACAAGTTTCTCTGAAGTCTAAATCATTTGTTTGTGCTATCAGGACTTGTTTTGAAAACTTGTCATGTTGATCATCTGCATTTGGTATGTGTTTTGGTATGTCTACCCCCGCATTCAGAGAGAGAGAGAGAGAGAGAGAGGGAGAGGGGAGTAATTGAGTTATGTTGGGTAATGAGATAATGATCAGGATTGAGGGATAATTCCCTTCTCTCAGACTTAATTCAGTCAAACATATGCTGGAGAGCCGGCCAGGGGCTTTTTCAGGGGAGATGAGCTTTTATTAACTGTAAACATCACTTAATGTTTACCAGATAAAAACCGCACAGGATGCAAAACATCCACAAGTGCCCTCATTGAATTATTCAGAGGGTTTTGGAGAAATAAATAGAAGCTGAGAGAGGTGTGGTATGAGAGAGAGAGAGAGAGAGAGAGAGAGGAAGATACAGAGTAAGAGGGAGAGAGAGAGAGAGAGAGAGAGGGGAAGAGACAGAATAAGAGGGAGAAAACAACCAAATGAGAATCGAGCACTTATCCTCCGTTATGAGATGTAATGAGTTTACCTCATTGGGAATGAATGGAGTCATATCTACAGTAATTACATTACCTGCCACCATGAATCTGAATTCCTCTCTACACAATTCAACAGTATTAAACACTTGTAATAGAGATATAATGAGAATCCTCATCCACCACAGCTCTACACCTTGTTCCAGAGATAGAGTGCACACCCAGCAAAGTAATGAATGTTGGTTAACCCACTTCTACAACTGGACACCTTTTTACAGTGCTAGCAGCTTATTCCAATTTATGCCACAATTCAACTTCTGCATCTACTTTTTCATGAATTATATATTCTGCATTATGATTCTCTGAATCACCCAGGCACAAAAATGGGGCATGAATGCTAAATGAATGCTAAATGGAAGTTTGTTTTGTCTGGCTGTTTTTCTTATTTATTTTCACCAGGGCATGAGCAGTTGCCCCAGGTCAGTGTTTGCTTCCAGAACACATCGTCATGACAACATGCATGTGTGGCAAGCTAACTATCTTTGATTTTCAAGAAGGAGCATCCCAACTCTCATGTTCAATGTGCATTATTATACTGGTGCTTGCCAGTAAAATAAATGTACAACGCTAAGTAGCATTCAAGTGTTGCTATGGGCACATATACTGTAGACATACATGGGCACAGCCAGAACATTCAAGTGTTGCTATGGGCACATATACTGTAGACATACATGGGCACAACCAGAACATTCAAGTGTTGCTATGGGCACATATACTGTTGACATACATGGGCACAGCCAGAACATTCAAGTGTTGCTATGGGCACATATACTGTAGACATACATGGGCACAGCCAGAACAGACACGTCACCACCTCAACAATGTGGCCTAATCACAATGAATCCTTTCAATGTGGGGCTGATTCACTTTTCTTTCCTATCACAGTGTGAGAGTTCTGGCTCTCTTTTTGTGAGATTAACACATAGCTAAGTCCACGTTCGGTGCGATAAAGCTCCCTGTCTGAGCCAGTGTCAGCTAGGAAAGGGCAATTTCGTGATCTTGATTGCCCAGCTGGCATTCTCATCGCAAGGAAAAGGTAAATGTGATTTTAATTTGAGCTTTGTCTGTCAGCGCTGCTTAAAGCTAATCCTCCCTGACATTTTTCCATAAGAAACTTACCTCAGCTGCACCGTCCCCCGTCCTGCCATGTGACAGAGCTACCTGTGCTTTTGTCATATACGACAACTTACAACGTTGTACGCCATGGGACTACTTGCCCAAACGTAAGCCTGTGACAAGGAAAAGCTCAATTAAAATAACACTTGAAGGCTTATCAGTATGTAAAGTGCTTTTCTAGTGTGTGTCGGAGGATGCCGTTACCTCGGCCTAATGAGGGCAGTGGTCTCTCCCCCTTCATCTGGCCCCTGGCCCCAATCACTCCTGCACGGCTCTGACACTCGCTGGGCTCTCGGCTGGAAGGAGCCTGGCAGCCAGGGAAAGTTCTAGTCTTTCCTCTTCAACGTCTCCTACTGCTGTCATCCTGTCTTCCCTTCTCTCTCCGTTTACCGTCTCCTCTTTTACTTTTTTTTACTTTATATTTTTTTCTTTCATTTCCTTCATATCTCTCTCTTTGGTCTTTTTTCTGTAACAGTAGCACCCTCTCTGTGTAGCTCTCTCTTCTTCTCCCTCTTCCTCTTCCTCCACAGCCCTCTCCTTCCCCGTTCCACTGGCCAAGAATGAAGGACAGGAGCGAGGGAATGAGGAGGACAGATGTTGAGACGTAAAAGACGCCAGGCGAGGCAGAATTTAGAGGTTGGGGAAACTGTGTGATGTGAGCGTGTGGCACTAAACAACTCCCCCGGGGCTTAATGATTCATTACCAAAAATGCTGAGGATGACAGTAGTATCAAGTGTGTTTCATCAAAACATTTAATTGCCCTCTGGGGTTTGTGTTGTGTAGCAACCTGAGTCCAGAAAAATCACAGCCCCTCCCGTCACACACACACACACACACACACACACACACATGCTTTCTTTCTTTTCTCTCTCTCTCTCTCTCCCACACAGACACACACACACACTCCATATTTAAATGATTAATAACCCATACTCGTAGAACGTGTGTTTACACTTGACCCAGTGTTTAGGTACAGTGTACACGGGATATGAGGCAGCACATAAAATCCCAAGCGTACGAACAACTCTTCCATAGACAACATCCCATAATAGTCCGGTCCCCATGAGCCACCCACACACACACAGAGTAGGCGTATCAGTAATGCCGATCGCCATGGAGGCGATAAATCTTGCGCGAGCATAGCTGTAAATCCTGGCTCCTTGCTGTTGGGCCAGCGGCCGGCGCGCCTGTCACAGGGCTGCTTAAACCAGTCAACCTCACATAAATTACAGATAATATTTACTATCTGGCGTTACCCAGGCTGATGGGGGAGGGGGGGGGGCGCCTCTCCTGAGTGCACACGGGCTTATGATGGGGCACTGGGGCACCCGCTGCCACGACTAGTCGTGCAGGATCCACCTGACTGAGCTTTCAAAGGAGCTCATGCTTCATTTATGCTAGCGCTCGAGGCTTTAGACTACAGTGGCTCTCGTGTTTATTTCTTTTTTTATCTGCGCGTGTGTGTGTCAGTCTGTGTCTGTTTCTCTTGTCTATGGTGGGATTCCTTCAGAGTCCGTCTGTCTTTCTTTGCATGCATGGGCCTTTTCTCTTTCTCTTCCTCTTCCTCTTCCTCTTTCTCTCCTCCACACTTTCTCTTGTCATGTGTCTGTTTATCTCCCACCCCCCGTGGCTGTATTGAACAGTTTTGACTGCACTCACTGAGGGCAGGATGTTGGAGAGGGAGAGGAGGGGGGGAGACAACAGATTGGAGCAAATTACATAATTTCACAATAAAACATCCAATCTTTTGTAAAGAACAATATGAATTCACAGTTGGTTTTCTGATCAAATATTTAATCAGACTAGTTGATAAATGGTGGGCCTGAGAGTATTATAAATGCTCAGAAAATGATTTGCCACGCAGATGTTATCAGCTATCATTATAAAACCCATTACTAAAATTGGTTTGCGTTTTAAAAAGATGGTGTTGACATTAAGGAATCATTTATTATTCCAAACATTTTATTTTTAACCTTTCATTTCTGTCTTTCAAGGTTCACCCCCATCTTATTTGTCTCCATGGCAAATTGCTTTATTACATCATTGCTCCATCATTCTTTGTGCCTGAGAGTTGCTGAGAAAGAAGAATGCACTTTGATTACACGCCTCAATCCATTGGTCATGGCACTGGGCTGCCTGCAGGAGATGTACAGCCCCCCCCCCCCCCCCCCCTCTCCCCCCTGGAGACGTATAGGCTTTTTATTTACATAATTATATGCTGCACATGCTTGGTCTTAGTGGACACGTTTAGTCAAAGTCACTTAAGGCACAGTAAATGCATACATTAAGGCACAGTAAAGGCATACATTAAGGCACAGTAAATGCATACATTAAGGCACAGTAAATGCATTCATTAAGGCACAGTAAAGGCATACATTAAGGCACAGTAAAGGCATACATTAAGGCACAGTAAAGACATACATTAAGGCACAGTAAATGCATACATTAAGGCACAGTAAAGACATACATTAAGGCACAGTAAATGCATACATTAAGGCACAGTAAATGCATACATTAAGGCACAGTAAAGACATACATTAAGGCACAGTAAATGCATACATTAATCAGAATCAGAATCAGAATAGTATTTATTGCCAAGTAGGTTTACACCTACCTGGAATTTGTTCTGATGTATAGGTGCATACAGTAAACATAAAAACATACAAACACAGAAAGTACTACACATAACATAAAACATAAAAACACAGTAAGTACTACACAAACACAATAAGTACTACAATACAAAAAGCAGGGCAGGAGTGCAAAAGTGGATGTGCAATGTGCAGTGTGCAATGTAGTGTGTGTTAACATAACACAGGCTTGAGGTGTGGGGGCGGGATGAGAGTCCACGTCAGGTGGCCTTGTTACTAAGGCCAACGGCAGCCGGGAAGAAGCTGGTTTTGTGGCGTGAGGTTTTGGTCCTGATGGACCGCAGCCTCCTGCCGGAGGGAAGGACCTCGAAAAGTTTGTGACCCGGGTGTGAGGGATCGGCCACAATCTTACCTGCCCGCCTCAGGGTCCTAGAGGCAAACAGGTCCTGTAGAGAGGGCAGATTGCAGCCAATCACCTTCTCGGCGGAACGGATGATACGCTGCAGTCTGCCTTTGTCATTGGCAGTGGCAGCAGCGTACCAGACGGTGATGGAGGAGGTGAGGATGGACTCGATGATGCAGGTGTAGAAGTGCACCATCATTGTCTTTGGCAGGTTAAACTTCTTCAGCTGCCGCAGAAAGTACATCCTCTGTTGAGCTCTTTTGGTGAGGGAGCTGATGTTCAGCCCCCACTTGAGGTCCTGGGAGATGATGGTGCCCAGGAAGCGGAAGGACTCTGCAGTGTCGACTGGGGAGTCACTCAGGGTGATGGGGGTGGGTGGGGCTGGGTTCCTTCTGAAGTCTACGACCATCTCCACTGTCTTCAGAGCATTTAGCTCCAGGTTGTTCTGCCCACACCAGGTCACCAGATGGTCAATCTCCCACCTGTAAGCGGACTCATCCCCCCCAGAGATGAGCCCAATGAGGGTGGTGTCGTCCGCGAACTTAAGGAGTTTGACGGACTGGTGACTGGAGGTGCAGCTGTTGGTATACAGGGAGAAGAGTAGAGGGGAAAGAACGCAGCCCTGAGGGGAACCGGTGCTTATGGTCCTGGAGTCAGAGACATGCTTCCCCAGCCTCACGCGTTGCCTCCTGTCAGACAGGCACCGTAAATGCATACATTAAGGCACAGCATCCCCGCCAGCCAGCGTCATGTACTCCCAAGTCTGCCCCAGGAACTCAAATGCAGCTGCTGAAGCCTCCAGTGAACACCGCAACTAAGTGTGTGTGTGTGTGTGTGTGTGTGTGTGTGTGTGTGTGTGTGTGTGTGTGTGTGTGTGTGTCTGTGTCTGTGTGTGTGTGTGTGTGTGTGTGTGTGTGTGTCGGTGTGTGTGTGTGTGTGTCTATGTGTGTCTATGTGTGTCTGTGTGTGTGTCTGTGTCTGTGTCTGTGTGTGTGTGTGTCTGTGTGTGTGTGTGTGTGTGTGTGTGTGTGTCTGTGTGTCTGTGTGTGTGTGTGTGTGTGTGTGTGTCTGTGTGTGTGTGTGTGTGTGTGTGTGTGTGTAACGGATATGTGACCTTCATCGCTAATGTGCCTCCCTATGCCCAGAGAGAGCCCTGAGGTTTCAATCAGTCAATCAGTCTCCATCCAAACGCCCTTCTATCGATCTGTCTATCTATCTATCTATGTATCTATATGCCTGTCAATCAATCAATCAATACATGCATTCATGTATACCTGTTTTTTGTTTGTTTGTTTTTTACAACTTTCCACATTACCCAGCTAGTAGAACAACTTTGCTTCTGTTTGCTGCACTGGGAGCTTAAGAATTTTCTGTGATGTAAGGCAATCCCTGTTTACAATCTCATGCTCTCTCATGCTCTCTCTCTCTTACTCTCTCTCTCTCTCGCTTGCTCTCTCTTGCTCTCTCTTACTCTCTCTCATGCTCTCTCTCTTTCTCTCTTACTCTCTCTTTCTCTCTCTTGCTCTCTCTCTCTCTTGCTCTCTCTCTCGCTCTCTCCATCTCTCTTGCTCTCTCTCTCTCTCCCCATCTCTCTCTCTCTCTCATGCTCTCTCTCTCTCTCTTGCTCCCTCTCTCTCTTGCTCTCTCTCTCTCTCTCTCTCTCTCTCTCCATCTCTCTTGCTCTCTCTCTCGCTTTCTGCTGTCCTACATAGCCTGCAGTGAAATTCTATTCAAACAGAATTCTACAACCTTCCATTGAAATCCCAAGTCCCCAAGCACTTGAAGAAAATTCTTCACCCAAGAATAGAACGAGCATTTTCATTTACAGGAATGCTTTTGTTTTGTGTGTAAAACACAAAAGAGGAACTAATCAAATCAATTGGGGCCTGCAACACATAACAGCAAATACTGATTAGAACCATAAGATGTGTTCATGCATTAATTATAGCACTGAATGGTGTTCCTGGCAGGAAGAGTTATCAGGTTTCCCTGCAAAGTAGGAAGTTATGAACACAGAAGAGATGCATATGACCAGAGATTCATCTCTATCATTGGACATCTATAGATTTAAACAAGGGTTCTGCAGCAGTGAGACATTGTGTCTTTTGTTCTTTTTCTGGTTTTTAATCTATTCTTGCTTTGCTATTAACAACAAAATTGCTTTATCGGGAAGAGGAAAACGATTATTCGTCTCCATGTCTGTATTAAAGTACTCAAAAGCTGCCACCAACATTGGGTTCCTGTTGTGCTGTGATTGATTATATCTGGGTACCTCAGTAATGGCCTTTTTGTCTGTAAGTGTGTATGTGAAGAGCTCTTTTGTTGGAGGCAATTAAGTTAATTGCTATTTGCTAATGTCTCCAGTCTGATAAGAGAACCCATAGAAATCCTGTCATCCAGTCTCCTTGCGTCACAATTGCTAATTATATTTACATGTGAAAGAGTGCACTTTTGAGAGTGCTGTTCAGCTCTTTGTTCCTATAACTCCAAATTGAAGCCGGGCATAATTAGCCTCTTCTACCCCAACAGTGAGGGGAAATGTGCTGTATGGAATTTACTTGTTTGTTGACTGCTCCTGGACGTGATACACGTTTTAGTCTGTCATTTGCATGAATGATTTTGTGAAGATGATGGAAGATGATGTATTAGATGTAAATCCATATGAATTGATGAGATGATATTGTCACTTTTTCAGATTTTCTTTTCTCAGGCACAAAGATAAGGTTCTTGCACTGCATAGCTGAATTTCTGTCGCTAGTCATTTGTGGAAGTGCTCTTGAGCCATAAAACACCAGTCGTCTGTGACAGATTGACTCTGATTCCAAAAACTGTCAGTTGATCTGACTAAGAAATGAAGGGGAACAAACAATAATCAACTGCAGCCAATAGAAAAAACTATGCAGGAAAATGGATGTGTGCTTCAACTCCTAAGGTCAACGGTTCTGCCTGGAGACTCTGTTGTAAAATGAAAGTGAAGAGTGTTACGACTAGGGTTGAGCTGATAGACATTTATGTAGCAACCGTGTTATGTAGCCTGATTTGTCCCACATTAGAAGGTGGCACAGACATCACAACGAGGCATCCAAGCCCTAAAATCTGCATTCATTATATTCATGAGGTACCCACCGTGGTGTGAAGCGTTCCGCATTCGCACAAGAGGGACAGGGGAGACAAATTATTCTTGTCGTCTTCCTCATCTCTTTGGACCTGCATAAGTTTGTGTGGAACTCCGAGAAGAGGCATTATGGGGGATTGTAAAGCACAGCACATGCAGGGCACTGCCATCTGGCCTGACACCTCTCACCTTGAAGATGATGCACAGTAGGGGTGGGGGAAAAAATCGATTTTTCGATTTCTCTCGATTCTCTCTACAACGATTCTGTCTCGATTCAGAAAAGTTCATAATCGATTTTTTTATTAAAAAAAAAAAATTAAATAAACATCCATTTTGTGTTGAAATGCAAGCTGCATCGATTATTGCATTGTTCATTGAAAGTCATAATTGTGACAAGGAAAAGCTTTTTCTCTAATAAAAAATAGAGAAGGTAATTCATCTGTTGATTTTCTTTAATTATCAAACACAAAGTAGGAAGTGATTTGAGACTCTGAGTAGCAAACTCAAATGTTTTAAAAATCGACATGCATCGATAATCGTTTTATCGGTTTAGAATTGATAATCGATAGGGATGCACCGATACCACTTTTTTACAAACCGATACGAGTACGAGTATTTTTATTTGTGTACTTGCCGATACCGAGTACCGATACCGATACTTCTTAGATTTGGTCTCCATGGAAGTGCAATTAATTTGGAGGCAGATTTTATTTTATCCTCTGCAGATTATGTCAAGCCTATTGTACAAAATTAACAGAAGGCTATCCCAAGCCAAAAATAAACAGAGCTTTCTGGTTTTAACACACAAAAAAAGCCTTCAAACAGACAATATCATCACATTAGACAAAATGCAAATATAACCTGATAAAGGCAATTCAATTTGCTGCATAGTTAACAACACAGTCTGCTTAACAAAAAGTGAACAGAACTATTACTGGATTAGCACAAGAGCACATTTCAGTTACAAAAGGATCAGAAGAATCTCCTGCTCAAGTACACAAACAATCACTTAACCTATGTGGCACAGTCTTTCTCTCTACCTCTCTCTCTCTGTGTGTGCGTGCGCGTTTTTTTCTTTTGCAAGACGTCAGTTAAGATTGGTTACTTCGGTCTTGCGCCACTAGCATCAGTGAACTCTGTGTACTTAGCACTATGGTGTCTTCAGGAGTTTAATCAAATTGCTTGTGTTAAACAAAGTACTTTCCTTTCCGCCCCTCGACACCGTAGCAGTGCAGATCTTACACTGTGCCTTACTCCTGTCGTCGTCATTTATCTTAAAATGAGCCCAAATCGCCGTTAAGGCAGCATAACGGAATTGCTAATCGCTAACGAGATGCTAGCAGCTAAATTTAGCGAAACCTGTATACTGAAATACTTTGACACTATGACAAACTTTCCTAACACAGTCAAACATCAAGCAAATGCAACACAAGACGGCAAATACGCTACTTACTAGTCTGGCAGAGAGTGGTAGGACAGGTAGGACAATAAATCACATTTTGTGTCAGCATAGCCCGGCCAGTTTGATGCAGTGAAATACTGATGAGTGGTATCGGTGCTTGGTATCGGCAATTCAACAACGAGTACGAGTACGAGTATTTTAACGAAGTATCGGCACCGATACCGATACTGGTATCGGTATCGGTGCATCCCTAATAATCGATAATCGGTTTAGAATCGATAATCGGTTTAGAATCGAATCGTTGACCACTGAATCGGAATCGAATCGAATCGTGAGGTGCCAAGAGATTCCCACCCCTAATGCACAGAGCAAGCTGGACCTGCTTCAGAGCAGCCCATGCTTGTGGGGCGCCTGGATTTAATAAGTAGATCTATTAATGGATGCAGATCTTTGTCAACAGACAATAGGCCGGACACACTGCACCATTTCTCTCCTGTCAGATCATTTCATTTGGATGGAATCTCTTCTGGTCTGGATCATTGTTTCATCACCCTTCTGTTCTGTTCTTTTGATTTTAAAGGTCCAATTTTACAAGAACAGAAGATTTGATTTGGTTGGTATTTTGGTTGGTGTTTACAAGTGGTGGATTACAATGTCTGGCCATGTACACTGCTGTGGCCATAGAAACATTTTCTTTAAAGCAGGAATTATTTGAATTGGTTGTTTTCTATGCTATGTAACATAGTCACCGTTAAAGCCTAGTCGCAACAGCAAAATTATGCTAAACAGCATTTCTCTCCAAAGTACTTCCATAGAAATCAGAATTCCACTATTAGCAATCCATCATACCACCACCATTATAATGATACACTATTATGTCCAAAGGTTTTCACAGAGGGTAATGATTACCCTGTCAAGCATTTCTGTGTAAATAGGCTTCAAAAGCGTTATGAACCTGTCAGAGACCCTTCCCAAAAATGTAATGTCCCGTTAAAACAAAGCCATCAACTCCTCCATCCATGCTTATTTAATTGGCACCCTCTGTTTTGTATATGCACTTAGAGCGCTTTAGAAGCAGCAGTCTCTCTGCCATCTTTGTTTGTTGGTTCTCTTCCTGTAAATCAGCACAGTGGATGGCCACCATCACCACTCCCAAACATAATTTGGAAGAGGCCGTACCGCATGCTGTGGTTAGTTGGGCTTGATGCCTCAATGGTAATGCAACACAAAGATATTGTAATATATTGTATATCCCATGGTATATTGTAAGATGTGAAATTGTTTCCATAGAAACTGTTGATGATGGCATTGTTCAGAGTTGTGAAATCTTGGTCCTACTACTTATGTCTATAAATATCTCTACAGCGAGTTCACTTAAGTGGTTATTACGAAACTTCTCAAAGCAAAACATCAAGTATCAAATGTTGTTAAGTATCAGCTTCTCTGTGCCCATTCCCTCATAGCCCCAGTCTGAGGCCTATAAATGTGCACGGTTAAATTTAGCGCCACAGCCCCAGCTGTTGGACCGAGCCACAGCTGCTGAAGCCCATTGTCAAACAGAGGAAGGTCAGAGCCCCCCAGCCTCAGCCAGCAGCCAGAGACTCACTTCCTCTTCTGACTAAACATGTCCACCTCCAGCAGAGCAGAGGCTGCCTAATTAGTCATGATATCAATCATGCCCTAACTAAAGCACGGCACGGCTGGGCACGGCTGGGCACGGCACGGCACACCTGATATCTCTGTTCCAGATTTGTGGTGAACACTTTCTCCCTTTCGGTCTTTCTGAGGATTTCTCCTGTTGCTTTTTTGTGACTATTCCTCTATCTTCCTACTTTCTCCTCGTTTCTCAGACTCTGTTTCTCTCTCTTTCTCTCTCCTCCCTCCACCACCCACTGCACTATAGTTTAATAGACAGTCAGCGGTGGAGAATGACAAAGAACAGCATCTGCAATACAGGCGGGGACCTTGTGTGCACCTGCGAGTGCCAAATTGCTCAGTCTGTGTTGAATTTGTCTTTTGGCCGTGAACTTGCCATTGTCTGTGGTGACTGTGACGCCGTGTTTGCTTCCAAGTACACAGTCATGTTCAAGGAATGCCTTCTCTTCATCTGCAAGCTCTCCATAGCATCATCAATGAGATTGCAGGAAAGAGAGTACACTCAAAAAAATAAGTTGTTCAAATTACTTAATATTGTTATGTCAATGATTTCCACATAACTGAGTTGTGTTCAAACTATTTTAATACTATTATTACAGAGGAAATAACTAACTTATGTAAAACCAACAAGACTGTATTAAGTAATTACAATATTATTTGGTCAAGTTAGCCTTAATTGATCAGGCAGTGTTCCTCTAACTAAACAGACCTTCATTACACTGACCTAACTCACTTATGTAATTCTAACTCAACTGGATTTACTAACACCAACTGAACAACTCCTTGTATTTCCAACTTAACTGACTTGAATAAGGTGTACCTAAATGGTTTTCATTGGTATAAAGCCTAGTTATGTCAACAATCGCCGTGAATTTGACTTGTGCATTTCCCCATCCCGGATTGTCCTTCCTCCAGGACCCCAGGGCAGCTTTTAAGCCAAGTGACCAAGTGAAGTGAAGTGAACCGTCCATCTTGGTCAGGGATTGATAGGAGAGTGTGCTGTTGGGGTTCTTGTGGACACTGGGAGAACATGCAAACTCCACACAGAGAGAGCTAGAGATACCTAGCCCACCTGAACACTGAAGGTCTGGGGAGGACCTGCCCCCCTAACCAACAGTGGCCCATGCGGGAATCGAACCCATGACCTTCTTGCTGTGAGGCAGCAGTGCAAGGACCTGAGCCACCATGCCATACCTTGGTTCTGTAATATTATTTATTACCAATGGAAACGACAACCATCATGTGATATCAACGTGATATCATTCAACATATACCAAACTCTGAGTGTGGTAAAGAAAGCATTATTAGTTTTATATAAAATTATTATTTATTTGTAATTGAGCTTTTACATGTATCTTCAAGGACTGTCAGGCAAATCATCTACATTTAGTTATCAAATATTGAAATGTATTATATGGCAACGACAGTACGAACATTCTGATTGGCTAATGCCTAGTCATGCCACCCGCGTATTGCCCTATTCACCGGTTATTCCGGATCCTTATTGCTCTCTGACGACAAGATCGCTATTTTAATGTATGTCTGTCAGGTAGCATTTTGTTAATTGGCTAGCTCGTTAGCCAGCTAACATGTATTCATATATGCTTGATTTTCGCAAGACAAATACAGTAGGACCAGTAATATAACTCTTAAACCATGCACTAATGTTTCAACATCACAGAATATATATATATATATATATATATATATATATATATATACAGATTGTGCCATTCACTCAACAGTGTTATGTTGAATTAACTTAGCTGGCTTCTTTTGCTTTAACAAGTTTTCATTTTAAGTTAGACTTACTAAAGTGGACTAGATTTAGAGGTGATTGTGCATTTTAAGTTAGACTTAAGTTAGACTTACTAAAGTGGACTAGATTTTAGAGGTGATTGATCATTTTAAGTTAAACTTACTAAAGTGGACTAGATTTTATAAGTGATTGATCATTTTAAGTTAAACTTACTAAAGTGGACTAGATTTTAGAGGTGATTGATCATTTTAAGTTAAACTTACTAAAGTGGACTACATTTTAGAGGTGATTGTGCCATTCACTCAACAGTGTTATGTTGAATTAACTTAGCTGGCTTCTTTTGCTTTAACAAGTTTTCATTTTAAGTTAGACTTACTAAAGTGGACTAGATTTTAAAACCAAACACAGAAATGTTAATTAAATTGAATATAAGTACATTTATTTGATTAAGCAACTCACAGAGTTCACTTTTTTGAGTGTAGATCAAACTCATGAAAAAATAAATTCCTCAGTGCCCACGGAAAGTATTTGCTTTGGAAGAATCTCCCATAAATAAATACTTAAGAGAAAGTCTTAGACAGGGTATTTATAGGGGGGGGGGGGATCCAGTCCATTGAAAATGCAGAAATCATTTTTAAGCCAATGCTGGAATGCCTGTGTTTATTGTTTGTTTATCTATCATGTGCATTTGTATAATGGGTTACAGCCAAACTAGGATTTCAAAGAGGAGACAAAGCCCAGAGCAAAAATAGGTGATGACAGACACCACAACAAATTCAGCGCCGTTAAAATGGCCGATGTTGTCTAATGATGTCTAATGCCTGTGTGTGTGTCATTTTTATGAGTGGTGTCACTTTGAATGATGAGATCATTTCTCTCCAGACCTCTTGGCTGTGCCCATCAAGCTAGGGGCTGTTGTGTTGGCCCGGAATGACCCTTCCAGTCCCGGGGATCTGAAACAGAGCGGCTCTGCTCTGCTTTTTTTAATGCCGCTTTGCATA
>NC_045166.1:2321751-2341751 GCF_900700415.2 Clupea harengus
TGCCAGCCTCAGCCCTGGTGAAGCAGAGGATAAGGGCCCTATGCCAGCCTCAGCCCTGGTGAAGCAGAGGATAAGGGCCCTATGCCAGCCTCAGCCCTGGTGAAGCAGAGGATAAGGGCCCTATGCCAGCCTCAGCCCTGGTGAAGCAGAGGATAAGGGCCCTATGCCAGCCTCAACCCTGGTGAAGCAGAGGATAAGGGCCCTGTGCCAGCCTCAGCCCTGGTGAAGCAGAGGATAAGGGCCCTATGCCAGCTTCAGCCCTGGTGAAGCAGAGGATAAGGGCCCTGTGCCAGCCTCAGCCCTGGTGAAGCAGAGGATGAGGGCCCTGTGCCAGCCTCAGCCCTGGTGAAGCAGAGGATAAGGGCCCTATGCCAGCCTCAGCCCTGGTGAAGCAGAGGATAAGGGCCCTGTGCCAGCCTCAGCCCTGGTGAAGCAGAGGATAAGGGCCCTATGCCAGCCTCAGCCCTGGTGAAGCAGAGGATGAGGGCCCTATGCCAGCCTCAGCCCTGGTGAAGCAGAGGATAAGGGCCCTGTGCCAGCCTCAGCCCTGGTGAAGCAGAGGATGAGGTCCTTAGGCAGAGGGGAGGAGGCCAGGCCGGGTGCTCCACGTGCTCTTACACAAGCCATCCTCTAGCTGCCCTCTCAAGGCCAAAGACTAAAGACGGACTTCACTTGAATGCAATCACTGTCTTGACTATCTGTGAGTTTGCCCTTGACCTCAGTGTATGTGTGGTGAAGCGTATGAAGACCAGGCACTCACACTCAATTCCCAGGCCCTTTTGGACATCTAAAGGAAAGCCCCTGACCGCCAAAATGTAAAAAAAAAAATACTATTAATTTGAAAAGCACTGGTTAAGATAATCATCATAATCCCAGAGCAGTGTGAGTGTGTTGCATGAATACCCACAGCACACACCATGTCATTTCCATATCATTCCCCCAACTGCTTTTTTCCTCCTTGCTGTTTTAAAGCAGTGGATTACGTTGGACAAGAATAGAGCCCTTACGTCTGCCAGCAAAGTCCTTAAAGTTAATAACATTGTACTCAACGCGTCCATTATTAATGTTGCAGTCACTTTGCCTGTGCTGAGATTTTTAAACGTGTTTCCTGGAGCATGGCAGAGTCATTGAATAATGAATCATTAAAGCCCAGCTCTATTCTAATCCTCTCTTGAAAGTGATTGTTCCCCCTGTTCACACATTAAAGCTTTTAGAGGCGAGGAACAGGGAATTGATGGATCCGAGGTCGAGCTTCGGCTCCGGCACAGTGGCGCTGAATTAGAATGTGGCGTTAGGTTAGCTCGTGGCTAGCAGCTAGGGCGCTGTCTTTCAGGTGTCGAAATCGGTGACGCAGGGTGTGATAACTTGTTTCCTTTTTCTGTTCTTTTCTTGGGAAAACCTCTATCCCTCAGAAGTGTTAAGAAGACTCTTTCTCTGTTTCACACATCACACATAACACACAAAACACTCATTCTCCCATTGCTCCTTCAAACACACAAACACATACTCTCACACACTGACAAAAACACATTTATAGTCACATAAACATATTGGCCCATGTCATTTCTCCCATCCAACTCTTCCAAACAGTCAAAACAATCCAATGATTCCTTGCCTGGAGTGACATGCTCTCCACCAAATGGTTTAGCAACCTGTTGGCAAAAGCCAGACAAATGAGTTGAGCTGTAATAAAGACGGCTTCATCAGCACTGATGGCTCAGCGGCATAATAAAGGAAGAAATGGTGGAGAGACAACAGATGTGTGCTGTGGCATCGGAGTGTTGACGTCTCTAATGGCAACCGACAGAGTGCCACGGAGCGAGAGAGAGCGGTTGCCGCGGTGGCCGCGGAAGGCCGTGATTGGTGCAGCCTCCACTCCAACACGACAACAGATGCTCCGTGTGAAATTAAATGCACTGCGCCCGGAACATCTCTCTTTATTAGCTCACATGTGCCTCGTCCCACACGGCAAAGCTCAGAGCAAGCTTCCACACTTTGGGATTACAGCGTAATGTTTTAATACGACCTTTCATATCTCTGTCCTTTTCTTTGGTGTTGGGAGGTAGGTCATTTGAGGGGAAAAAATATGTTATACGGTCTTACCTCCTCTGTTATAGCAGTTTGACTGTCAATTTGAAGTGGCTAGTATAGTAGCTGTACCCAGGGTACACAAGCAATTTCATTGTGCTCTCAAAAGGCTCCTGTAATTCCTCTCTTCCCCATATTGTGTTCTGTGAACCGAGGGCTCCCACTCCCAGTGCCTGTGCCGCTGCTGAACCTCAGCATTAGTGTTTTTCTTTCTGTCATTCAGTCAGTCCGAATCTCTGAATGTTTGCCTACAAAATAGCAAAACAGATGAAAATGTAAATTTACAGCAAATGTTCTCAGGATAGAAATGTAACAGTGGAAGGTCTCTTACTGAGAGATGGTTTGACTTTTCTTGGCTGTGGAAATCCATAATCCTCAGGTTCACTGTTACACTTGATGGAATAGAATGTGTCAGATCTTCTCAAATACTCAACCTAATATTTGCTGTAACATTGCGGTTTTGCCATTCACCATTGTACCATCAGAGGTATTGGATAAGTAAGGGATAATGTATAGAACGCCGGTCATTATCGGGAAAATAAGCCCCGACAGGGCGAACAGCACCCCGACGCGAAGCGGAGGGTGTTGCTTCGCCCTGAAGGGGCTTATTTTCCCGATAATGACCGGCGTTCTATACATTATCCCGCTTATTACACGGGTACTTGCCAAAACGAAAAAATAACTTAACACAGTGTGTCTTTTTATAATATTATTTTAATTACAATTTATTTGTTACCATTCGTGGTGTTAAAAAGCAGATAAATAGTTTGCCAAAGACGTTGAACTTCAAAGACGTTGAACATTCTTTAGAACACAGCTGCTCAACTGTCAGCTGAAACTCAAGAACAGATCAGCTGACGTCGCTAAGCAACGGAATACACTGAGGTTGATAAATTACCGGACTACTTGCGGAGTGCTACGAAAGACGTGAATCCGAGGCAAAAAGGCCACTTCCCTTGACAGCGGTCAATTATGCATAGCAACGGTCAAATATGGAAAAATAGTTGACCACAGAACGTTGGGAAGCCCCATTCAAGTGAATGGAGCATTCTACAGCATTAAGAAGAGCCGTGTAATAATACATAAATAAAGAATTCTTATTTTTTGCCATTATCAGTAACCCATCATCTAATGCAAAAGCAAACCCTTTGATCATCTGGCCAACGTGTCCTGCTCCGGGAAGAGGACGAGGTGAATTGCAGAAATGATGACGATGGTGCAGGATGTCTTGTGCCAGGTTTGCCCCTGTACTTACCCTGAAGCCTGATCGCTTCAGACATCTGTGGGATCTGCCCCTCTGCACAGTGACAGGTACAGGGACACACAGTGCTCTATATCTGCCCCTCTGCACAGTGACAGGTACAGGGACACACAGTGCTGTTCATATGGAAATGACTGCTGAAATACACACAGTCAGGATCTGGAGAGTGCAGCTTAGTCTTCATTAACCGGCATTCATTGGTTTAGTCCCTATCCCTTCAAAAAAATGTCTTTGTGGTTGTAACATTGTGTGTGTGTGTCTGTGTCTCTCTCTGTGTGTGTGTGTGTGTGTGTGTGTGTGTGTGTGTGTGTGTGTGTGTGTGTGTGTGTGAAATACAAAGTGTGTATGACAACCTGTAGCCATTACCATTTTGTTCTTGAAGACCAAATCTTTTTTCTAAGAGAGCATATTCCACACCTAGACTAGATTAATTATTAACCTGATTTTTAAACTGATTAACAACTAACATAACAGCTGAGATAATTAATTTCATATTAACACTTAACGATGCATCAAATCTAGAAATGTAATATGAAATTGAACAATATGGAATAGTCTAGTAGTCTGTGTGTGTCGGAATGTAATCTAGAAGCTGAAGCTTTTTCAGGCAGCACTCTGATGGGAAGTGCATAAACAAACAAGTAAAAAAGTGAAAGCAGCAAGGGGGTGTGTGTGGTGTGTGTTTGTGTGTGTGTGTGTGTGTGGGGGGGGGGGGGGTGTGGGTGTGTGTGTGTGTGTGTGTGTGTGTGTGTGTGTGTGTGTGTGTGTGTGTGTGTGTGTGTCGTTTACATTACCGCAAATTGATAGGGCCTCACTTGGTGTTGTACTGTGAAATGTAGTCTTTTTAAGCAGTCATATTTCACCACTTTGGGAGCCTTTGATGTCTATGTAGAGTAGCTCTTTCAAACACATGACAGGTAGCGCTGGGCTCGATTTCAATAAGAACCGGTAATACAACGGAAGATATTCTGGATTGTCTCCAAATACACAAACACAAAGGTAAACATGTTCCTGTATTGTTGTTTTGTCATATTGTCTCCTCTCTTTTCCGCTTCTTCAGTGGTGCAGTTAAATCACAAAGTGCCCCGCACACCGTGAACTGAATCAATAAGCCATCACATGAAGGGAATTAAAAACAGACCGTCACACTGCTGGATTGTCCATCTCTGCAGTTATTTCACATCGACCTGCCACTTTGTTTAAACTTCCCACTGAATTAAAGCCTTGCTCAAAAACATGCATCATGTGAAAGGAACATAATTCCAACCAAAAGAAATGTTTTTCTAATGGCATTTGTTTTTGCTGACAAGTCATTGCTCAATTCCTGCTCATTTTCTAAATCCTTTTCCACCCTTTTGGAACTCAGAAGCTGTGCACTAGAAGATGAGAACCCGTGTGTCTGGGAATTTGGGAGTTGGGGGGGGGGGTGCTTTTTAGAAACAGTGTTTTAATTTCAGTGTTGCTACAGTGGAGCGTGAAGCAGCCCATTATCTGCTTCATTACGAAGAGGTGTGTGTCTGTGTTTGTGTCTGTGTGTGTGTGTGTGTGTGTGTGTGTGTGTGTGTGTGTGTGTGTGTGTGTGTGTGTGTGTGTGTGTGTGTACATCCCCGCCTGGGAGTGTGTTCCTGTATCTGTAGGCTTGTCTGATTCTGTGTGCATGGGTCTATGTTTGTATACGCACGTTCATCTATCGAGTAGGGCTTAGGAGAACGGTGCTGCGGTGTATGTGTGGATGTCTGGGTTGTTCATGGAAGGTTGTGCACTATTTGTGTGTTCATTAGGCTTATGGATCTGCATATGTGTTGAGATGGGATGCGTGTGTGTGTGTGTGTGTGTGTGTGTGTGTGTGTGTGTGTGTGTGTGTGTGTCTGTGTGTGTGTGTGTGTGTGCATGTGTATGTGTGTGTGTGTGTGTGTGCATGTGTGTGTGTGTGTGTGTGTGCATGTGTGTGTGTGTGTGTATGCATGTGTGTGTGTGTATGCATGTGTGTGTGTGTGTGTGTGTGTGTGTGTGTATGGGTCTGCTAGGCGTGAAACGAGAGGCCTGCTTCGGGCAGGAGGATAAGGAGATATATGAATGATCCTATAAATCGAGACTGACAGCTGACCATGCCATGCGTCCCTGCTGCTCCACGCACAACCTCTTTTGGGTATCTGCAGTCAGCCAACCAGTCAGCTGGCTCCCATCCCCTCCGAAGGGGAAGAGTGTGGGAGGCGGCGGGAGGACTTGAGAACATTCTGAAGGTGATGGAGATGTTCCAGTGTCTGGGATGTGTGTCCTTCCATGGTGGTTTTGTGTGCCCAAGAGCACAACATAGAGGCGAGAGGAGTCGGCGTGTGCAGAAGAGGTCCTTGTGTTTTCAAGTCTTTCAAATGACATGAATGGAAACCTTGCACTTTCATTTGAGGGCTCTCCTCGCGTTTGGATTAAGAGACACACTCATGATTTCAGTCAGTGGAATGCAGAAAGCACATGTCCCTTCACACACACACACACACACATACACAGAGAGAGAGAGAGAGACACGCACACATACACACGCACACGCACACGCACACGCACACACACACACACACACATACACGTACACACGCACACATACACAAACACACAGAAACCCTTTCTCTCATTGAAAAATGTATTTGACACTCCCGTGCTGACAAAATTATTTGAAAGGTGTGAGTCCCTGAAAAGACATAAAAAAAGAAAAATGACTACCTATTGAACTGTAGAAAATGCTATTGTGCGTGTGGCATTCTTAAGTGCGAGAGAAACACCTGTTCCTGACTCTCCCACACTCCTCAGTCGTTTCCGAGCAAATTAGAGGAAGCTGTCCAAACAAACCCTCTCTGTCCAACCGACACGCACCTCTCCCACTCATTACCGCTCGAGTGGAAGGCGGATCCACTGAACGCGCTGAACGCGCTAGCTGTCATCATATGATCAAGCAGTATGGGGTGTTCAGTAGGACTCTTCCCCGCAGTTTATGTGATGATTTGTACAAACACCAGCATAACAGGGTCTCATCTTGGCTCCTTCACTCCCACATGTGCCGCTGCATAGTGAGGCAGTGACAGTAAACAGCTAACCTTGAAGAATGTACTGCACACCCGTGTGTTCAGTGTGTTTCTCTAACTGTGTTAGGTTCAGGGGCTTTCAGGGAGCTGTGAGCTGGTCTTGTTCTTTATGACTCTCAGGGGTTATATTCTTTGTTATTTCAAGAACTGACATTTTTTGGCAGTATTTTTAGGCCCTGGTCGTTAGCGTTAGCGCCCTAGCGAGGTCCAGAAGTGTTTGTGCCTGAGCCTTATTACCTGCCTGCTGCCTCCTCTGTGTGCCATGCACCACCACCTGAGGCCAGGCTCGGAAGTTCTTAACACGCAGGACGTTCAGTAAGATGTGCTTACGGAGTCATTACCACACCACTGGCATATAAAGGGAGGCCATTTCCATCATTCCATCTGTGACAGGCAGACTTTCTCTCCTGCTTTCTTTCTGTCCTCTCCCTGCTCTTCCTGTTACAGCATTTCTTTAAGTATCTCCATCTTTCTGCCTCTCGCCCTCTCTGTTGAAATCTTTGACTGTGTATCTCTCTCTTTTAAGTGGGTGTGCTGCTGCTGCATGCTGGGCTTCTTCCCATGAGCTGTGCGCTCACAAACAAGCACTCGCACACGCAGAGAGGGAGAGACAGGGAGATCCAGATAAAGGCAAAGGGAGCACTTTTTGTGCTTTGCTCTAGAACTACACCACTCATCTGAAGGAGTATGTTTTGTCTGAGTGTGCATGTGCATGTGCGTGTGTGTGTGTGTGTACGTGTGTGTGCGTGTGTGTACGTGTGTGTGCATGTGCGTGTGTGTGTGTACGTGTGCGTGTGTGCGTGTGTGTGTGCGTGAATGTGTTTGTGTGTGTGCGTGTGTGTGTGTGTGTGTGTGTGTGTATGTATGTGTATGTGTGCGTGTACGTGTGTGTGTGTGCGTGTACGTGTGTGTGTGTATGTGTGTGGGGGGGGGGGGGGGGGGGGGTGAGGTCAGCTGCAGAGCATCTGTGGCACTCATTCTGTTCCACTTGGCAGGCTGTGTGTCAACGGGCCGGGTCAGGACCAAGCTATGGCACCGGCCCCCCTGGTCATGATGGATGCCCCACGCTCTCCACCCTCTCATTAACGGGCCAGCCGAGCCCAGCCGACCCACGGGCCCGTCCGTCACGCAGTCAGGATGTGTTACTTACCGTATTATCTCTCTTTAAGCGGCAGCTCTGGGGCTTCAATCACCGCGTGAGGAGAGCGGAGAGGCAGAGAGCTGCTTGGGCTTGAGCTTGTCCAGCTGTCATTAAGACATGAGCTACAGCAGTAGGCTGGTGTGTGTGTGTGTGTGTGTGTGTGTGTGTGTGTGTGTGTGTGTGTGTGTGTGTGTGTGTGTGTGTTTGTGTGAGAGAGAGAGAGAGATTGAGAGTGAGCGGGTGTCTAAGAGAGAGAGAGAGACAATGTGCGTCTGTCTGTGTGTGTGTGTGTGTTTGTCTGCAAGACTACATATTTAGTTTGTTCCCTAACAGCTGACATTCCAGTGGGTGAACCCTGTGTCATGAAATAGTGCATAAAGCCATTAAAGCCACAGCAGTGGGATATTCATTACCAACCCCACAAACATGACTACTTCCAACTTTGAAGACACCAGATTTTGATTAATATTTTGTATAAAACTGTATAATTGGGTTGAGTTGGGTCTAGATGATTTTTTTTGTTTCTTCATTTTCCGCTCCAAAAAATAGGTCCAACCGTAACGTTCAGTGTCAAACGTTGCCAAGCAACAAATAGTGTCTGTGTGCAGCCATGTTGAGTCAGAGTCTCATGTTAATTTGTACACTCACCTGTTTTTACATCACATGTTAATGTGTACATCCCCCAGACCCCATCTGCTCTTCTTCCTCACTGAAAAACTGTCAAATGTGACATTTAAAAACCCTGCCTTCCATTATGCTCTTGCTTTGAATGGATGGAAGGTAAGATTCCAAGTTAAAGCAGGTAGGACTGAGGCGGATGGGGTTCTAAAATCTTTGGTTAGAGAATATCAGATGTGGAGTGATTACTAGCAGTGAAAAGTCTTCAGTGGGGTTGTGCCCATAGACATATAGATGCTGCCTTGCCTGCTAAAGTGCTAAAGGGTGGGATATGTTAACACCTCTACCATGTTGGTTAGGGCTAAAGGGTGGGATATGTTAACACCTCTACCATGTTGGTCAGGTCTAAACTGCCTGGTAAACCAATGCAAGCCAATGGGGAGCTGCAGTTATGACAGATACAGTTGAACTAATGGTCATTTTATATTTAAGGGCTTACAATCTGTGTTTGAAAAATGGTTTCGTCACCACGTCTACTTACATGGTGGAAAATATATATATATTAGTGCTGTCAGTTTAACGCGTTATTAACGGCGTTAACGCAAACCCATTTTAACGCTGTTAATTTTTTTATCGCGAGACTACTGTGTAGTAGGCTAACGTTACGGTTTGAGTGAATGGTGAGCGTGATATGGCGAAATGGATGATAAAAAGCTTCTGAATGGAAAGTTTACTTTTAAAAGTTGTGTTAAAGAAGCGAGCTTCACTGTTGTCTGAAAATGTCAACAGGCAGCTTGCTGAAAGCAAAGAAGTAGTAGGCTTACCTTTTATTGGTAACCTAACTGTTACGGTTCATTGTTTCTTAAATAAGAGGCCTGACTGCTATGTTCCCAGCAAACTTGAAAAAAAGGAAATATTAAGCCATGGTTTAACTGCACTATAGGCTGAGTCCTTGTTTATCTGAAATGTGGACTTTATAATTTTATTTTGTACCGCCCTGTTTGTCAATGTTGGTTTTCAATAAAATAAAACATTTGCATAAAGCAAGCCAATCCACTTTTCCATGTTGATAAGGGCATTAAAATTCAAATAAAATGATGGAAAAAATAAATAAACGAAGGGACATTTAGAATAGATAAAAATGTGCGATTAATCGCGATTAATTTTGAGTTAACTATGACATAAATGTGATTAATCGCGATTAAATATTTTAATCGTTTGACAGCACTAATATATATATTTAGAGAAATTTGTTCCATCTTTGGCACATAACAGATTTTTCAAAAGGTCTCAGCTTTGACGGTTGTGATGGTTTTAAATACACAATGAATGCAGCTTCACACATTAACAGTTTAATGTCACCTTCAACATCCAACATTCAACATCAACATTCAAATGACTATATATGAATAACTATTTGAGTAGACAGATATTAATATAGAAAAGTTAAAACCTTCGTCTTTACATCAATGTATAACTCCAAAGAGACATTTAACACAAGTGACTCAATTTGGCGAATGAACACTTTCGCTAAAATTATCAAGGTTAGCATGATGGCAAATATCCAGGTAAATCCACCATTAGGCTAGTCTATATATGTTATACATTTATAAGTACTGCAATATCAATACCATAGTGGCCTAATGAGTAATGTTAAATTTCATAACATATGTAATGACATCATTAATTACCTTGAATACACAACAGGGTATGGTTAACTTGTATCTGCATTATCCTTAACCTAGGTAACGCTAATAATGGTAACTGAATGTAAACCAAGTCTCACTCTGCTACCAAATACAAAAAAGAATTGACCTGATCTTACTGTTGTGTATATATAAGACGTCTGGTGGAGCTGTGGAGCTCTTCATATGCCAGGCACATGCCACACAAGTGCTGCCAAAATGTGTGTCTTACAGTGAGGGGGCCATTACTGGGAGAAAAAGGTGTTCACTTACTTCTTTTTAGGAGTACAGCAAGAATCAGTTGAAATGGGTTGTGGTCGTGTATTTGTACCAGGAGGCAGCATATTCCATCAGGCCCCGGCCTTGTATGAACAGAGAGAATAGTTTGAATGGGATGCCAAGAAGACCGTGCCATCAACACCCCACTCTCCATGTTCCATTTCGAGTGCCTGGGCTTGCTGTCTGTGCCTTTAAAGATATGGGACACCATAACAACACTAAATACACTGAACGCTGAAACAAACAAATCCAAACAAAGTCTATTGAGGAGAGGGGCTCAGATAATCACTGAAAAGCAATCAAAACACAAATATATAAATATGTGCGAGAGAGAGAGAGAGCGCTGATATGCACAATTGAGGAGCTAAGTAGCTGATGGATTTTTAACGGAGAGTGGTGCTGATCCGTGTCTCTCCTAAATAAGAGAGGGAGAGATTGAGGAAGAGAGTGTGAGAGAGAGACTAAGTGAAATAGAAAGACATAGAGATATGGAGTGAAAGAGAGAGATTGGGAGAGAGAAAATAGGAGAGGGAGAGAGATTTAGAGTCAGAGAGAGAGGGATTGGGAGTTAGAGTAAGACCTACTAACGTGAAGTAGCTTCCCACAGCATTTTCCCCTGCCCTGACCATAGAGTAAGCAGACAGCCAGCAAATGGCCCCTTCAAATATCTGAGTGAAGAAATAAACACCATCTCCTTTAAACATTTAAGCCTTCCACTGCTGTTTTCCTAAAGCCCACATTTTCAGTCTCTCTCAGCAAATAAAACACATTGATGTGTGTGCACGTGTGTGTGTGTGTGTGTGTGTGTGTGTGTGTGTGTGTGTGTGTGTGTGTGTGTGTGTGTGTGTGTTTGTGGTTCCACTGTTTTCTTTACTCACAATGACTAGAAAAGAAACAAATTGCCAATGCAACATTTTAAGTGAGTATGTGTTTTTAAACCTTGAGTGGCAGGAGCACTTAGGCCAGGACATTTCTCATTTTCTTGGTCTCAGTTTACTTGTGTGGCGTGAGGTTTTCCTCTTTTCCGCTTTTCCTTTTGCCCGTTTCATTTATTTATTCCCCCTCATTCCCCGGACGGGGCACCATGAGAGTACCTGCTGCTCAGAAGGGAGGTGCAGTAAGCCTGGTGCCTGGTGCCTGGCCCTGATCCTCCCATCTCAGCCCAACTGGAGGTCTCTCTTGTTTGTCAGCTGCGTGCTGAGGCCATGTTGAGAAGCCACCCAGGTGCATGGCACTGAATTCAAAGCCTAGTCCTTCAGCCTACTGTGCATCCCACTAAACCCTCCAACGCCTTGACAGTCCCCTCCATTCTCCCCCGTTATCGCGTTCTTTCTGGTGTTTTCTTTTCAGTGCTCCAGGCTATGAGTGCTACTGAGTGTACCAGGCCGTGGCCATTAGCCGTATGCACACAGAAAAGGGAGAGGAGAGTGCTCCACATGATGACAGCCCCCTTCTCTTCTCTTCTCTTCTCTTCTCCCAGCCAGGATGAGGCTGCTTTTTGCCTTTTGTGCTGGAGAGCTCCTGTGTTGTGCCACACACCAGGTGTGGGATTCAAAAGTGACTGAAGCCCTCTTAATGGAACAAAAGTCAAGGTTCTGGAAAAGCTTTTTCATTTCTTGAGCTGAGGCGGGAAGGCCTTCGTGCTCTTCAGCAGGCGGTTTTCTTTCGTTTTCTTTTACACACACTGCCTCCCCAAACCCAATTATCTCCTGCTTCTGGACTTTACAACATGGGTTACTCCAGGTCAGAGCAAACACCACGCAACACCAGAGGTGAAGCTAATCACCCGCCGAGTCAAAGCGCAGCCACTTCTTTTTGCTCCAGTTTCAGACCAGTCGGGCTGATTTCACTCTCCAAGTTCTACCTCCCAGTTCAGTGGCCTTGTGAATTAAGCAAATTGACCTTAAGGTGTCTGGAACCAAATACTCGCACAGACCTTCGGTGTCTGACGACTGGAAGGTTCACCACCTCAAACCCTTTTGGCAGAGGATCCCTTACCGTGTTGGACAGCGAGTGCATGTTGTGCATCTGTGTGAATGTTCTCTCGGAGGTGAGAGACTGCATTCATCACCCATAAGCAGCACCTCTAAGGTGAATCTGTCATGCTATTCCTCTCGCACCTCTCACTCCATCTCTCTCTAAATATGGGCCGTGTATATATATATACATACATATCGCCCGTCCAATCTCCCTATTCCTTCCTGTCTTCCTCCGCGTTCCTCGTACAAAACACGATCAGGCAATGGGGTGCCCGCCGCCTGCGTCCTGATTAATTCTGTGACTCAAACGCCACTGATCTCCCTCCCTGCGCTCCTCGGCGCCTCCTCCCAAGCTCTCCCCGGCAAAAGCTCCTAATGAGGCGGCTCGTGGCCCCTGTGCCGTGCAGGGGAGAGGAGCAGGGAAAAGGCCAATAAACATCTCCAGCTATCTGAGCCTGCCACATCCATCTCACTGGCATTTGCATAAATTGAAAGCTACCCGTGAGATATTGCCAACAATGCATATTTGGCAGATAGCGCGGCAGAGGCGGCAGGGGCGCCGACAGCTCAATTTGATTTGTTTAGAGTGATTCATTTAATCATCTCTCCCGCCACCCGTGCTAAAAGTATCCTAATCAAAAAGCTCTCGGGTTTCCAAGTTTGGGCTCTCCAAGTATGAGGCGTGATTGGTTGACTGTACTCATGTTCAGTATGTCTGAGAAAGCCAGAACAAATGCAAGTTCTCTATTCGTATTGACACGCAATGCAAAGTTTGTGGGAGTGATGTGTGTGCAAAACATTTTTTTTAACCTTTTTTGGTGTTGGTGGAGGTAATTTTTAAACATTGTGCCTGAGGGTTTGTATGTCCATGGTCTCTAACCACGAGGCCCACATTAACACCACTCCCATTAATAAGGCATGATACTCTTAATAATAATAATACTCTTAATTAGATATTGTAGAATTACTCCATATAAAAAAGGGAACAAGTCAGTGGCTCTTTCACAACCTGTCTATTTGCTGTCATGGTGAAGACAGTTTTTTTTTAAGTTGCAGTGCTTTTTATTGAAAGTAAAAGCAGGGGGGTGGGGGGGTGGTGATCAACAGGTACCAAAATAAAAGGTAAAAATAGCAGGCTGTGGGCGGCTTTGGTCTCTTGGCTTATTAATTCAGGCGCTTTTAATGTAGCCACCTGTATCTAGCTTGTCATGTAGCCATCAGAAATAATAGAGGCAGAGCGAGTTCATTGTGAATCAGTGTCTACACGCTGTCAGTCTGGGCTGTATTATTTAAAGTGGGGGCTTTACTAATGCATGCGCTGGAGACCGGCCACGAGGACGTGACAGGAGCCGGGGAGAGAGGAATGGAGGAGAGAGGGATGGAGGGAGGACAGGGAGGTGCAGAGGGGTGCAGGGGAAGGACAGGGCAGTGGAGGTGCTGTGGAAGACCCCGCATGAGAGACAAGGTGTTAACAACAGACACGATGGGGGAGTGGACAGGATTCACGCTGCATACTAAGATATTGCAGAGCTATGCTTCGTGACATGGGTACAGTACCTGCACTCTCTCTGTCTCCACTGTGCATTGCAGGACGTTACAGTGTGGATATATGGAAGTGTGGCCTGAAACACAAACAATATACTATTACCATAAACCTTTCATTTAGATCCCGGGCCAGAGAGGATTGTGGGATGTTGAGACCTGGGCCGGACTACGGTCAGGGGAAGTGATCTGAATGTATCCCGGGCCAGAGAGGATTGTGGGATGTTGAGACCTGGGCCGGACTACGGTCAGGGGAAGTGATCTGAATGTGAATTCCGGGGTTTAGGTGTATTGATTAGTCAGGGCTGCTGTGAGTGAGGGAGGTGTATTAGGCTATTGATTAGGGGGCCTGTGAGTGCCCCGTGGCCATAGAGCTCTCTGCATATTCTTGGACTGGAGGTCTGGAACGGTGGTGGTGTGTGGGGGTTTGGATTTCATCTTACAAACAACCAGAGGAGTGCCATTGAAAAATATATCCAAACGGTGTCCATCTTTGGGCAAAAGAATATTTGGGCGGTTTTGGAATGGCTTCTATTTTAAGACAGTAGGAAATATTTAGTTCTAATGAGAACTTTTATTGTACATGTATGACGAAAAAAAGAATGAAAATCAAAATGGAATGAATTGGTATAAATCACACACCATGGGGCTGTCTGTAAAGTGACATAATGTATATGACGTGATAAGATGACGTACACATCGTATTTGTGATAAAGCATTTACATTAACATCATAAGAACAAGAGCCTGAATACAAGTGGGGCGTACCTCTCTGTCAGCCCATTATATTGCTTCTGAAAAGTTTTTCACTTACTAAATTATGTAGTAAGTATTTGACCATTTCCTCTCCATGGCAACGGCTGTAAGCACTTATTCAACCAGGAGAGCGGGCCCGGCGAAGAGAGCTGCCGAAAGCATCCACACTCACAGCTCCGCTCGCGGTTAACTGGAACGGTGACATCCAATCACCGGCTGCTTTTATCTCGGCAGGAAGCCTCCGCTAATGGAGGGTCAGATAAACGAGAGAGGAGAAAGGGTCAACAGAAGCCGGCCTGTTGCATCATGGGTCATATGATGCACACGATGGGTGCAGGGAGATATTTCTCAGGATGGAGAAAATGTCCAGCAGATGAAGGGGGAGCCAGGGAAGTGCTGGCCTCGGATGGGAGAGAAAGAGGCAGAGGGAGAGAGAGAGAGAGAGGGAGAGGCATGCTGACCTTCCTCGGCCCTACCATCGCAGACAGCTCCCAAACAGCGGTGATTTAGTAGAAGCAAGCTCCAGGAGAGGCGTCGGCAGTGTACATCCAGTCAAGACACTCCCAGAGAGGAGCCAGCACACCCCATCAATTACAGCACTAAATGAACAAAAGAGAGCAGGATGGGAGAGAGAGGCAGAGAGAGAGAGAGAGGGAGAGAGAGAGAGAAAGAGAGAGAGAGAGAGAGAGAGAGAGCAGGCTGAGAGAAAGAGGCAGCACCAAATGAACAAAAGAGAGCAGGATGAGAGAGAGAGGCAGAGAGAGAGAGAGAGAGAGAGAGAGAGAGAGAGAGAGAGAGCAGGCTGGGAGAAAGAGGCAGCACTAAATGAACAAAAGAGAGCAGGATGAGAGAGAGAGGCAGAGAGAGAGAGAGGGAGAGAGAGAGAGAGAGAGAGAGAGCAGGCTGGGAGAGAGAGAGAGCAGCTAATTTGAATCAATGGAGATGTGGCGCAGCGGGAGGAGGGGAGTGGGGCGAAGTCAAATTAACACATGGAGTAATTAATCCTGCCCTAACCACCCCACCCCTCCCCACGCTCACCCTTTACCCCTGCCCACATCCTCCACAGGCCTTAGCAGTCAGGCACCTCTTGCTGATCATAGGGATGTTTAGTGTGTGTGTGTGTGTGTGTATGAGAGAGAGAGAGATACAATTTACACATACTATACAACCTAAATCACTATAAAGCTTATTATGACTACCTCTGCTGCTGTGGCAGCATTTTTTGATTTTACACATGCTGATTTTGATGGTCATGGTAGTCCCTGAGTAACAACATAATAATACTAATAGCAGAGCTAATGATAGAATTGCCCTGGGCTAAGTAGTAGAAACCTATTTCCTTTTTTTCCAAGTATTTTTCAGCCCATTGATTAGTCCTCCATCAGCCTATGGCATTGCAGTGGTCATAAAGTTGAGAGGAGAAAATAACACCGAAAGAAAAGCATTGTTTTCCTGTGTTAATGCACAACCCAGAGACTCAATTATATATAACCCAGCAGCTTCAATTAACCATCTCAACAGCAGGATCAATAGCAAACAGATTATATCCATGGCTCCATACCTCACCACCAGTGAAATAATATTTCTGGAGGGCAGTGGGAATATAAATCACCTGGCTGAGAGTAAAGATCGCTTCGATCCCAAACTTTGAGCCAGAATGGAGTGCGCCCCCATCCATAACATGTAATGATCAGATAGGTGACTGAATGGTCAGCAAACTCCATTAAAGAGCTCTGGGGGAAGGGTCACTTAAAGACCATTTGGACAAGTCCAGCAAACCGAGTGCAGATAAACTTCGGCTTCGGTGAAGTTTGTATCTTTTCTATTCGTATCCTCCTGTTTGTGTCCTTTTCTTTCTGTGTTTTCTTCACTCATTTATAACTTCTAGACAGATGACTTATTGATTCATTGACTGTTTCATGTATGGATTGATGTTGCCTCTTGCTCCACACGATAGATTTGAAAAGGTTAAAGCAATACTAGGAGACTAGGCCTGTGAACAGATTCAAAATAGTTGGAGATACTACCTCATTGTGCATTTATGGGAAAATAATGTAAGCCCTCGATCGCAATCAAGTATTCACCAAAGCCCGGGTATGATTTTGTATAACATAAAAACTGGATGGAGTTCTGGTGTGCAGAATTAATTCACTGATGAGGCAGTATGTCTCTAAGGTTTATATCAGCAGTTGGAACGTGTCTGAACTGGCAGAGTTTACCTGAGGTTTGGAGTTAAGTGGCCTGCTGGCACCGCTCCTCTACCCCGATTCTCACCACAGGCAATCACAGAGCAGAACATTCAAAAGCTGCAACTCAGCACCACATTAATACAAATTTCTCTCTCTCTCTCTCTTTTTCCCTCTCCATGTCACGTTGTTCCCCCCATCCTTGACTCTGTTCTGCCTCGACTCTCTTATCAGGTAAGTGTATCCTCATATAACCTCCTTGTGGGCCTCTTCAAATTAGTTAAGAGTCTGTGCAGGCCTGTTTTTGTCTGGAGGTGTGTTTGTGTGTGTGTCTGTGAGTGTGTGTGTGTGTGTGTGTGTGTGTGTGTGTGTGTGTGTGTGTGTGTGTGTGTGAGTGTGTGTGTGTGTGTGTGTGTGTGTGTGTGTGTGTGTGTGTGTGTGTGTGTGTGTGTGTGTGTGTGTGTGTGTATGCGTGTGTGTGTGTGCTTGAATGGAGCTGATACAAGTGTTGGTACACACATAGCACAGCACTGGCTAAGGGATAACTTAGCAGCCGTGGCTAACGTAACCAGGCACACACTTGGGAGGCTGAGCAGGCAGCCCATCTCAGCCTGGAGAAATGAGGGTATTTACTATGTGACAGGGCCTGGGCTGGTGTTTCATCAGCACCACGTCAGGACAGGAGCGCTGGCGTTCCCTCCTCCTCCTCCTCCTCGCTCTGCTCCTCCTGTCACTCCCATAACTCACCCTTGGAATCTGTTGTGTCAGATCTCCTTTGTCTTACACATGGGGACTCGTATGGGCAATTTAGACGGGCACTGCAATGAAGGGCAGAATGGATCGGCTGTCAGCCCACAGAGAATAAATCAATGGAACAGAGAGACCAAAACCAACCAAAATCCCAAAGGAAAAAAATGACCCAGATATTTTTCCCAGGGTTTCAAGATCTCTCACAGCTAACAGGAAACAACTCAGTTATCAACTCCATTAAGAAGTTAGCCATCGTAGTCACTATAACAGTGTATTCTTCTGGAGCACACTGACTTGTATGAAGTCTCCTATGCTTTAACCCTGTATACCCCATATATGTGAGTGTGTGGACTAGCCAGCTAACCGACATGTTCCTCCTGAGCCTGTAGCTGCAACACAAGCCTTAGGGTGGCAGGGGCAGAGCTGCTGGGGGATATGGGCTGGGCTCCACAGTTCTACTGTTCTACTGTTCTGGAGCCACTCCACAGTTCTACTGTTCTGGAGTCACTCCACAGTTCTACTGTTCTGGAGTCAGTTCACAGTTCTACTGTTCTGGAGTCAGTCCACAGTTCTACTGTTCTGGAGTCAGTTCACAGTTCTACTGTTCTGGAGTCAGTCCACAGTTCTACTGTTCTGGAGTCAGTCCACAGTTCTACTGTTCTGTTCTACTGTTCTGGAGTCAGTCCACAGTTCTACTGTTCTGGAGTCAGTCCACAGTTCTACTGTTCTGGAGCCACTCCACAGTTCTACTGTTCTGGAGTCACTCCACAGGTCCTTATCACTCACCTACATTGTCTGTGGCAGGAAATCAGGATCACAAGTCTCATCCAGCTGAGAATGATGGAGGACAGACAACCAGTTATTGTGTTGACTGATGGCCTGCTGAGAGAGAGAGAGAGAGAGAGAGAGAGAGAGAGAGAGAGAGAGGGAGAGAGGGAGAGAGGAGAGAGGGAGACACAGAGACACAGAGACAGAAGGAGAGATGTGTTTGTTATTTAACACGTTCATCAAGTTGGACCTTTGTAGTCTGTCCAACAGATAAGCAGTGATCTTGTTATCTCTTGGCTTTTTTTGACCTCCCATTCCAGTCCAGTGTATCCTTTCTAATCATCTCCACACAGTAAGGGGACATTTCAAAACAAAAATTTCAGTTGATTTTGTTTTGGACATCCGCTAACCATCACAACCAGTGTAGCCATTAAGGAAACCATCAGCTCCAAAAACACTACTGGAAAATATCTAAAATCTACTGGAATTTCTACTTTACATTTGATGTATTTTCTGTGAAGTAGTGTGACGAACTCTCATAAATACACAACATGCAATCCACTGATGCACCATTCAACTTAAGATCCTGTCATGTACACTAGGATTACTTCTCACGTTCACACAAAAAAATTCTCTCTTATTCACCTTACACCTCCTCGCACTATTTTTGTTAGATAATATCAGTACATGTGAGAAGTTAGGAAAGTGAATGTGGGGGAGGTAGGTCAAAACAGTCAGAAAGAGGCTATGCACTATTTTTACCATTCTTGTACAATTCAAACATTTTACCTCTTAAAAGAGTGTATATATTAGAGGTAAAACATTGTGTGGAAGGTCTTCATGTGCGTATATGAGAAAAGATATCTTGACTGTGAGAGCATTTTGTTTGTGTGTGAGAAGAAACATTTGATTGAATTTCTGCCTTCATTGCACCTCATAGCAGAGAGGCTGCATCTGTGTACTGTGCGTGTAGCCTTGTGCTCTGTGACCCATAGAAGAGAGAACGAGCAGAATCAGTTAGGCAGGCCACAGCCACGGCTACTCACCTCACCTATCGATCGCTGACGGTCTTGGCCTCATGATGACCCCACACGTGTGGGTAGTATATGTGTGTTTTGACTTAATGGGTGTTTGCCTCAGAGTGGATGGGTGTGTTTGATTCACTATGTGAGCATACTTGTGCTACAGGGGACACTGTAGTATGTCTCTGCATGTGTGTGTGTGTTTGTGTGTGTGTGTGTGTGTGTGTGTGTGTGTGTGTGTGTGTGTGTGTGTGTGTGTGTGTGTGTGTGTGTGTGTGTGTGTGTGTGTGTGTGTGTGTGTGTGTGTGTGTGTGTGTGTGTGTGTGTGTAGTTTTTGTATGTGTATTTTTTAGAGCGAGAGATACCAAGAGAGTGTCTGTGTGTGTATTTGTCTGTGCACTAGGGGGGACATGCTTTATTGTCCTCAGGGGATTAGATGCTCGGGTCCTGACCGGTTCTTGAACTCCCAGCTGGCCGCAGCAGCAGCAAGCTCTCCACCATCTTGTTAATTGGCTCAGTCACCCAAAAGGCAAGACCACAATATGGCCTGGATTAGCGACCCCTAGTTTGATTCTTTTCCACTTAACCGTGATTATTAATTTTGTCCAAAGCTTCACCACTGCACCCCGAGCCACTCATAACATTGTTTCCTGATAGCACAGAGCAGCAGAATTAGAAGTGTATTAATCAAGCCTGCAGGAACAGATTAATATGATGACCGAGTTGAGCCAAATGAAATGTGTTAGCAAAACAGTAACCAGAACATTGCAGTTGGGGAAATCGGTGTGGGCTTACTGTGCCTCGTCGTTGCGCAGGCAAACGATCCCCGAATGCTCTGTGTCTCCTCAA
>NC_045166.1:2346751-2354251 GCF_900700415.2 Clupea harengus
ATTTACTTTGGACACTCCATCTGTTGGGAATCTCTCAGGAGATCTGTGTGTTAATAGTCATCTCTGAAGTGAGATCAGAACAGGACAGCAATGAGGGGGGGGGGGGGGGGGGTATTCAGTCTGACTCGGGCAGATTCCTGAGGACCCGGGGGTCCTGTGTCTCGACTGAAGGGCCGTGTCAGAGGAGTTCAGAGTGTGTGTGTTGAGTGTGTGTGGATGCCTAGCGTGGGATAAATGAGAGGAAATTAGCACAAACGGCAAACAAGGCCTCTGGGATGGCTGCTCTCCCCTATAAACAGCTGTCTTGCTGAAGGGGGAAGACAGTGGGGGACATGCAGACGAGATGTTCCACTGAGATACCACTGGGACCACTTTTATTTGTGTGTGTGTTCATGCGCATGTGTGTGTGTGTTTGTGTTAGTATGCATGCATTTGTGTATGTGTGTGTTCATGTGTGTGCATGTGTGTGTGTGTGTGTTAGCAAGCATGCATTTGTGTATGTGTGTGTGCGCCCGTGCGTGCATGTACGTGTGTGTGTGTGTGTGTGTGTGTTCATGTGTCATTTTCTTCCCCTCATCCCCACAGCTGTTCTCATTTTCGCATTATGGTCTCTCACTTCACAATCCTTCTCTTCCTCACACTTCTCTCTGTTCTTCTCACCCTCACATAACTGCTACTCTCTCTCTCTCTCTCTCTCTCTCTCTCTCTCTCTCTCTATCACACACACACACACACACACACACACAGAGTTTCTTTTCCTCCTGCTCAGCCATCCTCTCTCTCCCTCTCTCTCTTTCCCTCTCTCTAAGCCTCTAACCTATACATTTCTAAGTTAGACAATAAGTATGTGTGTGTTTGTGATGATGCAAGTCTCAGCTGACATGAGTGTTTACATCCCCCGCACCAGTTTCCCTCAATTAAGGCCAAAAAAATGTTGCTTAAAGAAGCAAAACAACATGTCTGATCAAACATGGTCTCCAATGCAATGGCAGAATAATAAAGGCAGGAATCATACTCCGCACATGGTAACAAATACAATCACTCTAATCATAAACAATTCAAACCTATATCTATTGTACTAGTAACCCACTGGCATGGTCCTGGTACATTATATCAGCTATTAAATGCTTCAGTGCTATATTATATCAGGTATGAAATGCTCCAGTGCTATATTGACTCATGTGCCTGGGTTGTTAAGCCATGCTGAAAGGAAGAGGAGCTTTCTCTTGAGGTCCTATCTAAAGCATCCCCTCACCATTACTCTATCTACTCACTTTCACTAATATTTAAAGTCTTGGGGGGCGGGGGGGGGGGGGGGGGGGGGGATTACAGCCCTCATGGTTGCAAATGATCTATAAAATTAAACAATCAATTCAATGACTATCGGCACACTTCACAAAGCTGGCCATGGCGGCCAGAGCATAATGTTCTATGTGCGGAGCTCATCGAAGCGCTAACTCATTTAAAGGAAACAGCGCACATAATGTATTATAATTCCCTCTGCCTCACAATTACAGGGGCAGGTAAGCATGACGAGCTGCACCAAGGGTTATTTCCCCCACCATATGCAAAAGATTAAAGCTGCTCTCCTCTTAAAGTGCAATTTCACTAAATGATTACAGAGGGGACATTTTTTAAGGGGCGTCCCCACTTTGATGTATAGACTGTCAAGTAAACATTTATTTGTCTTTGTGCAGTATATGCCTGCAGAGATTAAGCAATACAGATCTGTGCAAATGATTTGCTTACAATGTCGTATTGGTTAAATAAGCATGAACTCTTTGTGTCATACAAGAGGATTCCTTTTCTCTGGTCTCCCCATTATCTCATCTTCCACCCTCTCAACTTCACTTCTCTTATCTAATCTCTTGCTTTGGAGCCTCTTCTCTCTTCATCAGATCATCTCATTACTATCAAACACGCACTGTCCAGTCATCTAGAGCACATTTAGACATGAACACACACACACACGCAAGCACGCACGCACGCACACGCACACACGCACACACACACACACACACACACACACACACACACACACACACAGACACACAGACACACAGACACACAGACACACAGACACACACACACACACACACACACACACACACACACATTTATAACCTACCTTTGGTACTGTTCTTTCATTCACCTTTGTGTGACAAGCCAGGTTTGTTTCACCATTTGAAATGAGTTTGTCAGAGACGGAGACTGTTACGTCCCTCTACACCCCTACTGGCTTTGCAGTGGCAGTGCAACAGTCTTTGGGTGGTGAATGGACTTAATAAGCTTGATTGTCAGCTTGATTGTCTTGATAAAAACCACTGTTTGCCTTCAGAGGGAGCTCGCATTCCCACCATGCTTTCGAGGCTGGTGAACACCATGCGTTTGGTGCTGGTGTTTTGCAGACACCATTTTAGCCACTACTTTTAAGTTATATAGAAATAAATACTTTATTTTCATACAACTCTGTGGTCTGTCTCCAATTTATGTTGCGGCTCAAGAGCCGGGTCGTAACAATTGGGGGCTCGTCCAGGATCTTTTGAACCTTTTGTTGCGGAGACCAGACTGCAGAGTTTAGCTTAGGGTAAGTTAATAGGCACTGTGTTGAGCAAACTCTCCTAGTTAGAGTGCTTCAGCTGGGTGGCTGTGCTGCCCTTCCATCGGAGCACTTGTTTGTTATTTTGCTTTGTTGTTTTTGTTTATTGTTTGTATGTGACTGTAGTGGCTCAGGGTTGCAGGAGATGCAATCAATGGAATCTATGGCACGAGTTCTGTTTTTGTCTCTCTCCCTCTTTCTCCTTTGTCCTAGGTGTGGAGGGCTGAAGACTGGAGGACTCAGTCGAGGGGCTTTACCTTCAGTTTTAGGGTTCCTAGAGGAACCCCTTTAAGGGGGGAGGTGTTACGTCCCTCTACACCCCTACTGGCTTTGCAGTGGCAGTGCAACAGTCTTTGGGTGGTGAATGGACTTAATAAGCTTGATTGTCCACACCTGAGGAGGTGTGGATAAAAACCACTGTTTGCCTTCAGAGGGAGCTCGCATTCCCACCATGCTTTCGAGGCTGGTGAACAGCATGCGTTTGGTGCTGGTGTTTTGCAGACACCATTTTAGCCACTACTTTTAAGTTATATAGAAATAAATACTTTATTTTCATACAACTCTGTGGTCTGTCTCCAATTTATGTTGCGGCTCAAGAGCCGGGTCGTAACAGAGACAGAGAGGGAGGGGGAGAGAGTTGGGTGTTCAGAGAAAGGACCATGCTAATCTCCCACCAAGAAGGAACTGAGTGCCATAGAGGCGTTCATTAAAATGCATCTCTCTCTCTCTTTCTCACATTCTTAATGCTCACTCAATCATAGCAGGAGCTGCATCAGGGCGCGTTGATGACAAGCATGTAGCCTGCACTTTGATGTACCTCCCGTGCAATAAATAAGGCATTTGATTAGGCCCCTAAGCCTTCTAAAATGTTTATAGCTCGCACGTTTGGTCTCCTTGCCCGGAGATTCAAATCTCTGCAGTGGGTATGATTTGGTGTGCAAGGAATTGAAAGAGAGAAAGGAGATAGAAGAAGAGACATGGGGTGGGAGAGAAACATAGTGCTGTATTTCTGCCTTTTTTCTTTTTAATGTCTTTTTTTTGGAATCATGGTCCTTGGCAAGGAATTGTTGAGCTGTATCAATGTCCTCTATGTGATTCCTTTCGAATGAATCCTCGCCATGCTTCCCTACCTCCTCTTGTTGTCCAGGGCCCGGGAAAGATGATGCATCATGAAAGAATAACACCTGCCACACTTTGATTTCTTGTGAAACTTTGATGGTGCTGCCCATTGTTCCAGGAAGTACATTATTTAAGATGGATGCCAGCCCACATTTCCTAGAGCTCCGTGCAGTGGGAGGGAGATCACTGGGGGCCAATGGAGTCGAGTAACAACACCGTAACCTTCACTGTGCAAGTTTGCTGAAGCTCACCCATACACAGTAGACCTCAAACCATTGACTTGAATGAACGGAATTGTTTCCATTTTAACTGCAAAGGTTAAGTGTACCAGGGTTATTGTTTGACCAGTCATGTTTACAGTAGATTCCTCATTCACCGACATTATGCTGTAAACAGGTTCCGGCATGAGTGTCCTGTTTAGGCCAGTGTAAAGGGAGATGGAGGATAGCAGACCAGTGATGCGTATCAGAAGTGAATGTTTAGTTTAGTTTAAATAAATGCTGAAATGGCCATGACCTCACATGCCCAATGAAGCATTCATGGCACCCTGAGTTTGAGATGCGCGCTCGAGATGCTTTGAAACAGTTACCATATATCCTCATGAGTGCAATCCTCTGTTCCGGTGAACAGTTTTTCAATACAAGGATCTAGAATAGCATTTTGTCCTCACAGCAAAAGGTTAGAAAAAATCTCCACTTTGCTTCTTCTTTTTTTTTTTGTCAGACTGCTGAAGCAAATCTACAGCACCGAACTGAAAGGGGAGAATCTTCACTTTGACTATTTTGTCATTTTAAGACCTTGAGCCCTGAGGTTTTTAATTTTCACGCTCAATCCACACAGCCTTTTCAACTATATTTGCTATTGTTTGATTTGATTGTTTTTTCTATCATTTCAAACTCTTTACCCGGCACATAAATAGCATATTTAAGACATTGTCATTTTTGTCAGCCTCAGAAAAAAACAACTCTCATTCCAAGGTCTCAAAAAGTTGAATGAATATGTAAAAGCATCGTCATAACAAGAGGAAAATCAGAGTCTGACAGAAAGGTCCCCATTATACCCACACAGTAGCTGTTACGTCTCAACTTGCCGTGATTAGTTTTCACCTCCACTAAAAAGCATCATATGGCGGCTGAAGACATTCATCATGTTGCATCTGTTGCCAGACGTGTCTCTTCGAGTTGTACAGACAGTGGGCCCTAATTGCACAGAGGCACACTGCGGGTTGTTGTGCTCAACAAAGAAACCAAATAAAGCGATTTTATACGAAACACAAATAGAGTTGTAATAGTGATAGTGTCGTGCACGAATCGCCATCATCATATAGGTAGCCTATAGTAATAATCATTCAATGTCTACATGATGACATCATCATATAGGTAGCCTATAGTAATAATCATTCAATGTCTATATGATGCTCAATATACAGTTCAAGTTTCACTGTCTCTCTCTCTCATAGTCAGATCTTTATTATTAGCCTATATGTTCTGTATAATAGTCAAATCTATATTATTATATATTATTATATGTTCTGTATAAAACGAGGTAGCCAATACATTTCCTTCCCTGTCATTAACTTTTCACCGTCACACACCTTCTTCCTCTGACCAATGGCTTGTGGGTCACCTGGTTTGCGTTGAACTTGGAAGCACAAAAAGGGAATGAATTGAGGTAGACACTGAAACAATGAATCTGATAGTTTCCAAAGTTTCCTAATATTATTGACACCTTAGCCTGGTTTATTTGCCATTGTGGTTGATTCACTCCGCTCTGGATGTGGAATATTACCAGTGTGTCATGGACTCCTTTGCTGTTTTCTGAAAAGGAAAGGATTCAATTATCGTGTGCCACCCCATTTAAAGAATTGTCGTGTGATCAATATTTTTCTCTCGTTCTTGTGTTGGAGTGTGGCTGGGGCTGTCAAACAGGGAGTACCCCATTATTTTGCGAGAAAATGACCTGAATTATTTTTGGTGTATTGATTGATAAGCCCGTATACCATGTTTTCTTTCTCCTACTGCATAAGCGGTAACGGGACTTTTTTTCCCCGAAGGAAATGAAGCTGCCCATCCCTAGCCCATTCCTATTCTACTAACCTTAATACTATATTCTACTGAAGTAATTTCTCTCGTATCTGATGTAGCTTGCTTTTATCTGTGTTTATTAGGCCCATACAGGCAACACATTCATCTGTGTTTATTAGGCGAATGAAACAGTAGACAGGCTTCTCTTTGATGCTTTGCTGTGTTTTTAAGCTACAGAATATACAGACAAGTGATACAAGAAAGGTAAAATCGCAACGGGAGGCTAATCTTTACATAACACACTAGGTAAGGGTGGCCAAATACGCTAACGGACAGGATACTGCACACAATTACACATATCACACGGACTCAAAAGGATACCAGAAAAACACAACATTAACACAAGCTTGAAAACACAAGTACATTCTAAAATGGAACACTAGACACTGAATTAAACATTAACATTCTCACAGGCACACGCACAGCATTATGGGAAGGATTATTACATACACAACATTTGTGGAAGCACACAACCCCCTTGCACGCTACAATATGTTAAATAATTCGGCAAGTACTACACATTGGTGGGCTTTCATCAATTCCACACGACATATTTAGTCATTTCTCAATGACAATTTAATGGTTTCAATATTTTGCACTGATGCACTGATACAGTATCTGTTGAACTTGAACCAAACAAAGTCACTTGTCATCACAGCACATGTGCGAAATTCCTGATGGTATGATTGGCTCAAAAGACAAAAAAATTCAACGACACACCCACAAATGAATATGTCGTATGCGCTACTACTAACATGCTCTTTGTTCTACTCTAGAGCCCTATGAGTGCATAGGTGCAAATAACAATTCTTCTCACCTCCTCCCTTGGAAGCTGCACACATGTAACGCACAGCTTGCTGCCGTTTCAAATTAGGGCCCAGTGATTCACACCGATATTCAGAACAACAAATATGCGAGAGGTTATTTTTGGTATTTGGTAAGAAAAGACTAAGTGGATCCCAATTGGATCAAAAGCCTCAATCAACAGAAACTATAAAAGTTGTGATGAAGACGTCATTCAGATGTTTTTTATCATTCGGGCCAAACATGCAATACCATTCAGAATTTAATGTCACTCTCAACAAAACAGCGATAAGAGAGACAATGATTGCTTTAACTTCCACGGGAAAAAAAATCTGAAAATGTCAGAGCAGCAGCATCCCCTGATCCATCTGCAGATAGTGCTGGTGATGGACTAACGCTGTCCCCAGCTGTAAGGCAGATAGCAGGGACACACAGCGCTCCGGCAGGCGCAGACTCCCGTTTAGCACATCTCACTGGCTGGCAGAGGAGATGACCCTAAAGGTCGCGGGTGCTTTGTCAACAGCAAAAAGCCATTACCGTCTCCCCGAGGGATTGTCGCGCAACACTCGCCCCCCTTTGTTTATCCACGGGAGAACGGCCGCAATTTATACAGTACCGCAGGTTTGGTGAGGTTGTATTGGCTCGTGTAATGTCACGTTGCACTAAAGGAACACTCGCATCCAGACGGACACTGATGCTGCAAATGCTGAATAGATGCACAGAGTTGCGTTGCGTATGATATTGCAGTGCGTTGCTGGAGCATTCACACAGATACAAAAAGGAAGTGAAAGGGAAAAGAAACACAAATCTGGAAGCAGTTTGTAATCAGTTCAGAATATTTGTGCTTCTATTTCCAGTATCCAGTTTGTATACAGCATGTCATTGATTTGTGGG
>NC_045166.1:2359251-2364251 GCF_900700415.2 Clupea harengus
CTTGTTTGGAGCCTAATAAAAGATGCAGAGGCTTGCTTTGGTGAGCACCGCGTTCGTTGTGCTCCTATATTTTCTTTTAACATTTTGCCCTTTTGTGGTGGGGCTCTGTGAGGGGAGGATGAGAAATAGAGCCGTTGTCTCATTTTCTGCATCTCACCTGCTCCCCCCCCCCCAGGAGCGTCCTGAGCCCAGGGCTGCTGAGATTCTAATCCACATAGGCTGACAGTTTATTGCAAACAAATTCAATTTACACCTAACCACCCCAGAAGAACCTAAATTAAAGACACACACGCTGATGAATTCCTAAATGTGAATTAACACGCAAGCCCCAAATCCTCTCTCTAATGAGGGCCCATGGGTGTCCATTTTGTCTCCTTGAGAGGGGAACGCTCAGGCTCGCGCTGCACTGAAGATGGAAGGTTGTTTTCCGGCAGGTTCTTTTCAAAAAATGAAGTGGCAGATCTGCTCTGAACACAGGGAGCAGTTCACCTGAGCTCCCATTTAGCATGCGGCACGGGAGCTGCTTCATGCTTTAGCACTCGGCTGATGATGTACCTCACATGTCACACTTGAGGAATTTATAGACACAGTTCATCATGCCATGTCCAATAGGACTGCGGATTATTTTCTTCCTTTGCTGAGTGCCTGCCTGCTACTAGCACCAGGCTTCACGCGGCATATAAATCATACAACCCTATCACACTGATAAATCAGTAACACTTGTAACCCTTTATAAGGGCCATATAAATGCCCTTAGCTCTGGTATAAGTATATTACAGTATGACTGTAACAGCTTTACATATTGAATTCATTCATGGGACCTGGTCTATTTCGTTTATACCTTCAGTGAAGCAAACACTGTTTTGAATGAATGCTTGCTATACCATATCACCTAAAACGTTTTAGATGTTTCCATTTGAACCTATCCTTTAAATACTTTATATTGCGTTATAAATTCAGCTTTGGTTTATAATGTATTTTCACAGAAGCTCTGTGTCAATAACCTCAGTACATTTTATTATTTTGTATTTCTTTTTTGTATTATTTTCTTTTTGCCTAATTTGTTCGGTTAATTTACCTTTTTAAGATGGTTCAAAACTAAGATATAAAGAGACTATTTCTACACTATGGCAGGGAGAGAGTCTAAATTAAACCATACTCTAAAACTCAACAACTGTATAATTAATTGCATTGCACAAGGTGAGCTGTAAACAAGAGCCAGATAAAAAGGGTACGTGTTAGTTTGTTTTAAAATAGTTTTGAAAAGAAGTTTGGATTCCTTTTCTGTCTAGGTGCCATTTCCTGAAATCAAGTGCAGCATTTATCTATGCTTTATGTTCTTCTTTGCACTGATAGAAAGTCAATGGTAAAAATGAAAACCTGATAGTTTGACTGGTTTAAAATAACACATTGCAACAATTTGTCACATTTTGACATTTTTAATATCCAACTCAAATTCATTTTGATGGTATATGGTCATGTGAAGGACAGATAAACACACCTGTCATTCCCTCTAGCCATCCAGGCTATGCACTATGTAGTTCTGTGGTTCGAGTCAGAACCCCCCGGTGAAAAAGGAAGAAAAGCCTTCACAGCAAGACATTGCTTACATCAGTGCCAAGTGGGCAGTTGGTGGTGTTTGCACAAATCAAAAGACATAACGTTTCCTATGCTGCAGCTCAAATCGATACCTGAACCTTTCCGTCAGCTTTCTAGTATTTTAGCAATGTGTACTAAATGGTGAACCCTAACCTCAAATGTGAATGTAAACAAAACTTCACTTTCTCCTTTAAGTTGTATTCCAAAGTTCTGGAGCGCCTGGGGATGACTGACAGATGTCACTCACCTCACTGCTCTAGGAGCTTTAAACTGGTCATGGCTCTCTTGCTACGCCACACATTCCAGCTCAGCATCCCACCTCCTCCCCATCACTCCTCCTTAGTCACTTGCCACTTTTAAGCTTACACTACCCGGGCCTTTCCCAAAGGCCTTTCCCCCCGGACATTGCATACGCTATCTCCATTAGGCACTTCAGGACCATGGTCAGCTACCAAGACAAATGCGCATATTAGCGTGCAAATTCACCATCCAGATGGGTGAACTATATGCTGTGTGTGCACGTGTTGTTGCGTACTTGTGTTGTGAATATGTCTTCGCACATGTTATGGCCCACAGTTCCGTCTTCAGATCCAGTAGGCTATTGGCTTGCAAGTAGCAGTTCTAATGATAATCGATGGCCCCCAATCGGAATGTGTTTAGATGGATCTATACAGAGCTGAGCGGACGGCCCTCCACGCTAGTCACTGTGCCATCCTGAATGGTGCAGGGGGATTCTATTGATGTCCTACTGATCGTTCTCATTGTGTTAAAGCAGCCATCCTGGCCTCCATCAATTAAAGGACAGGGTTTCTCGGAGCCTCCCCATCGATTGCTAATTCATTCCGGCTGCTCTGTCCCCGCTGAGTGGAATCAGCAGGCTGTGTTCTCGTGACTGGCTGGCTGGGCTGTGCTGAGAAAAGCAGGTGGTGGGGCTCCAATAATGATCAAATCATTCAATGGGAAAATGGGGGCTTTGAGAGGACCCAGAAAAGGAGAGGCAAGGGTCAGGACCAATAAAAGGGCTCGTTTTGTTCACATGCACAGCTTCATCTGACAATCCTCTTCTTGTCCCTTACCATTCCAGGTCCTGTCCTCTAATGTTCCATCTCCTTTTTTCTTATCGAAAAGCATTCAAGTTCGTCAAATGAACGAGAGACAAATATCAATACAAATATTTCTCATTGTTGTATAGACACTGATGTTTGAGAAGATGTGCGTTTTAATGTGTATGGGTTAAATGGTAACTGTATTCAGAGGCTGAGCTCTTTACAGGTTTATGACATGAGTTGCTGTCAGGCTGCCTGTGCTGGATGTTTAGTTAGGGTTCTTGGGTGAGTTGGACTCCTCCAGGCTTTCAGCTCCGGGTTGGATTGGAATATTGAAGATGGAGATTTGGATTTTGGATTTTGTAGCTCCGTTTTAAGGTCTCTAGATACATTCTGTTTATTTGGGGTTCAGTCCAGTTTCCTGTGGCCATCAGTTCTCCGGGATGAATGACAAACTTGTGGTAAAACCCTGTATATCCGGAGGCCATGTTGGAGCAAGCTGAGAATAGCCATGGCTTTCTGTGAATATGAAGTTTGAATATCATTTTTTCCCCTCCCTGCGGCAGTCCAACTTAGATGGACACACAGTACACAGAACACACAGTAACCTCCAAACGTCCCGCTCTCACAAATGGCACACGTAATGCTTTCCCCAGGTTGACATTTCATGAATTAAGAAGCATATTTGTGGCTGGCTCCAGGGGACTGTAAAGAGAGCTCGGCGAGGGGGCGTGATAGGCTGACGAGGATTAAGGCACTCTTGAATGATCCGCGCTGGATCAGGGGATTTTTTTTTTCTTACTCCGCTGGGAAAGTGAGGGAGAAGAAGGAAGAGGATTTTGAAATTATTCCCTCGAGAGCTGCCACTCAGACAGGTGTCACCCATACATGCACACGGCCCAGGATCACACCACCCACGGCACCATGCATGCAGCGTTCAGAAGGCTTTGAAGGCTTGAAGGATGCCATTTTAGTCAAAATCACACACCAAGCAGGCATCAACACACCATCATGCATACCCCCCCACCCTCCCCCTCACACACACGGACACACACACACACACACACACACACACACACACACACACGCACACACAAATCTGTTAAATCCCAATAACATGACTGACAACAAAAGGAAATAATGTTTTTCTTCTAAAGCCTAAAAGAAAACACACTCTTATTTTCATTTACAACAGGATTAGTCAGATGCTTTCTACATTCACCTTTCATGGATGCTTCACAAAGGCACATCAGATTGATAATATACAGGAAGCACATTTGTGTTAGACGTTCCTTCGTGTGCCATGATTGTTAGCCGCTAGCTATCCTCAATGGTATCACTGGTCACGTCCTTTTTGATGAATGATAATTGCCTGGTAAGGATAACAAAAATAATTACACCATGGAAAGAAAGGCTAGCCAAAATTAAATAGTGGTGAGTTTTTTTTTTACATTTTCAATTTCCGTTGTGCAGGCTGTGTTTCAGAAGCACATCCCAATAATCTCCAGTCCCCCCCCCCCCCCCCCTCTCCTTCTTTACTGCCACGATGTTCTTATAATTGGATTTCCCTCTTTGGCGAAGCCATCCACATGACATGAGTTATTGATTTCTGACTGGATTGTGTTTCACATGTCAAAATGTGAGCTCAGACTACAGTAAAAAGGAAAATGGAGAAAATGCTGATTTATGAATACTATGTTGTTCATCTTAGGGTAGTCTGCTTGGTCTTGCACATCTCGTGTATTCTATAAATGACTGTCAGTAGACAGGGTATTGAGATTCCATTGGCTAGATATGGCTGAGTGGATCCGAGGGGGTTTGAGGAAAAATAACATTCATGGATGCATCTGTGTCTTAACAGCTAAAAATCACTCCCTCTTCTGCTGAAGAAATAAGGAAATGAACGATCAGATTGCAACACTATTACACACAGCCCTGAAGTATTCTGCGCTGTATATACATATGCCCTACAAAATATGTCATGCAATGATCTCTAAATCTATTCATTTTTCAGCAATAACGTAACATTTGAAAGCGAATGACATTTCTTCGCTGTGGCATTCAGTGGCTCTACGTGACATGACACCATTTCTCAGACATGTCTTCATCAGCAGGTCACTACTCCAACCTCACATTGCATTTTCTGTTCTGCAAAAGTTCACACACCGTACGCCGTAGTGATTAATGTGGCCTATTATGCTACCGAGCCCCCTTGGTCCCAGCCGGTACCTGGGTATGTATGGGTGTGCATCAGTGAATGAAGCCATACTTGTCTGCTATCTGAGGCTACGGAAGTGAATGAAGCCATACTTGTCTGCTATCTGAGGCTACGGAAGTGAATGAAGCCATACATGT
>NC_045166.1:2366751-2389251 GCF_900700415.2 Clupea harengus
CAGCTGCTTCTCGTGCTCGTTTCACTGGGCCACTTGGGCGGGCGGGCGGCCCGAGGCGCACACGGGCGTAAATCAGCCCCGCATCCGCTAGGCCTGTGGTGGTTGGCACACAGAGATGGTGGAAGCCAAAGAGGAGGTGCAGGAGATCGGTCTTGTGCTGTCTTCAGTTCAGTGCATGTGTGCTCTCTTCAAGGGATTTGGTGACGGATTCGGAGACGATTTACTGAAAGATCTTTCCTTTCGTGGGCCTGGGGGGATTTTTATTGTCGATTTTTAGACCATTTGTTGACATTCCGGGAATGTCTCAGAGAATCTGAAGATGTTTTTTCTTGGACAACTCATTTCCCAGAATTTGTGTTATCGCCTGAGCTTCAGCCTCCATTAATCTCCCGCCTCCCATGGAGCGAGGTATTTCCTCTTTGAAGAACAAAAAGGGTTTGCCAATCAATTTGACACAGGTGGAAAAGGTCAGATTCATATGGCGAAAAATCTTGTGTGTCAAAAACTCCCCATCCCACCTGCAGCAGACCAAAGAAGTTTCGTACATTTATTTGAATAGGTCATTTATATCATTTATGAATTCAGAGTCGCTGGAATGAGGAACACTATTTTCTACTAAGCTATTTTAGATTCAGCGTTTAATGGAAACACCTTTAATCTCCTTTCCACATAGATGCGATCATGTCCACTGTTGTGGCAATGATGACTGCAGAGATGTTGCTTCTAGAAGGCCCCCTCTGGAGTCTTGGCAGTTGTATTTATAATATGTGTTGTCATGCTCCTGTCTCAGGAACTCACAGCTGGTGACTGGAAGGTGTTGGTGCCATTGGGTGTGTGTGTGTGTGTGTGTGTGTGTGTGTGTGTGTGTGTGTGTGTGTGTGTGTGTGTGTGTGTGTGTGTGTGTGTGTGTGTGTGTGTGTGTGTGTGTGTGTGTGTGTGTGTGTGAGAGATTAATTTGACAGCTCATCTCTCTTACTCTGTCTCTCTCTCCTCTGCTCACCTGCAGGTTCGACTACCAGGAGCTGCTCCATAATTCTAGTTTCTGCCTGGTCCCTCGAGGTCGGCGCCTGGGCTCTTTTCGGTTCCTGGAGGCCCTGCAGGTGTGTGTTTTTTTTAAAGTTCTCCTCCCTCCAAGGCTCCCATCCCATCCCCATGCCCCCACCCCCAACCCCCCTCCACTTGAGTGGTTCCCTGTGGTCGTTCATGTCGTCGGCAGGCGAGGTTATGGCGAGATGTTTTTGCAAACCCTCTGGGTCGAGAGCACTGGTGTTTGGCTTATTGGTATTGACAAGCTGTCATCTTTTCATAAACAACCCAAGAAGCCCTTCTGTATAGTAGATACAGATTCAGACTATTTTTATCTCCCTCGCTCCATACCACCCACTTTCATTAGTACCTAGTCTTTCTCTCCCTCCCTCCCCACACTTAGTTTATTTTTATCTTTTGCCTTTTTCTTACTCTCCCTGTCCCCTCATCGTCCTCTTTTTTTATTGTTTTTGTATTGATATTCTTTTCGCTGTTTCCCTTTTTCCTCCCCTCTGTGTATCTATCCATCTCTTTCTCTCTTCCTCTCTTAGTCATGTCCTCTCTCTCTTTATCTGTACCCTCCCTCTATCTTTCTCCCTCTTCCTGTCCCTATCCCTGGCTCTCTCCCTCTCATTTCTTTTCTCAGACAGTTAAATGGTGTTCATTAAGCCGGTTTAAGTAATCTAGATGAGGACTTTATTGAAACACCTCTAAATGCCTCATAAACCCTCTGCAATTTCTGTGTCCCATTACTAAGGTAAAGCTTTTCATTAGAGGACATGGTTTATAGCTGCTTGCACCCACAAAGTGCTCCGGCTAAATTGAGCGTGCCAGCCATGTTGACCGCAGAACGTCCAGCGAAGCAAAGCAGCTTTTTATTTGATTTGTTTATGTCACAGGTTAACCTTTGAAATAGGGCTTACAAGCACACTTCAGCTTATTAAAGCATGCCAGGAAAAAAACCAAGTCAGGAATAATGTATAGTCAGGTTGTGATTATTGGGAAATAAACTTACTCGGGATCCTGACACAAAGTGGACACATTTTCAGTGAACGGTTACCAAGGCTGCACTCTTGGTCATCATTTCAAAGATTATTGTCATGACAACAAACACACAAAAAAAACCAGCATCTTCAATCAGTAACCATGCTGGACCAGTCTCCAGTGATTTCACTTTTATTTATTATATATTATTATTTATTTATTTAGATGTCTGAGGCCCACCTCTGAGGGGAGAACATCAAAGGGCTTTTAGGTGTGACACAGATTGAACAGCAGCATCCGCACTCACACTCAATTTATCATCGCCGCTCCCCACAATAAGGAGGGCAGCCATGCAGATGGTTGGGTGTTGGAGGAGGGAGGAGAGGAGAAGAGAGGAGAGGAGAGAAGAGGGAGGGGAGGTGTCTCTGACTCAGCTAGCTGCCTGCTTGCAGTGTTGTTTTCAGTTTTTTTTTGTTTTTCTGTCCATCTAGAAGGGGAGGGGTGTCTGTGTTCTTCTGAGGGAGTTCATAGTACCTGCCTTAAGCACTGGGTGATAGCATACGTCTTAATAGCCTATGTTTACACTGAGTGCCATGTGCAATTCTAACTGCCAATTCAAACTGAATTCTAAACAAGGTTTCAGCCAAGTAAAGCGTAACTCTCACCTTCCACGAACCTCAGCTCTAGCCCTAACTGTAAGTAGAACCAAATCTTTATATTTCTTAGTGTCATTGAGGTTGTCCTTTAACTCTTAGATGCTGACTGCTTGTACTGCAGGGCTTTGACACTATTAGCAAGGATCCTGATAGAAGCCAATCAATGCAAAAAGCTGTTGAAGGTGCCAGCTTTTAAAGTGTTTCTCTCCAGAAGTTACAAGCAGTACCCTGAGATGTTCCCATCTTTAATGATTACGACAAAAGCATCACTTCTCTCTACTCCACACTTAAGATGGGGGCTATGCTTTTTCATACTGCAGGAAGTGAAGTTCGACAGCTACTGTTTTGACTTCCAGTGAGCTACTTGAGCTTTGCTACTCCAGGACTGTGCAGTTCACCCTTCTGAAGAGGATTTAGAGCAGCTAGAGATGGAAGCCCAGACTCAACAGCAATCGCTGCCTCCTTAAATCTCAAATCAGTGTCAGCTTTTAATGATCCTAGGAGCACAGCGTGAGGATTTTACACTGGACAAAAGTGGACAAACCAGTTCTTCTCACAGCTGTGCATGCTTGAGCTGATTCATGCACTTTAGATCTACAGAATCACATAGCATCCCTCCCCCGCATAGAGGAAGATGGAGATGCAGCTTAAAGTCTGATACCAGTAATTACTGCAGCATGACATGTTGCTGTTTAGTGTGCGGTGGCTGTGTCTGTTGAGTTGATTCATGTAGAGCATAATGCACATTTTATCTCAGACAAATGACTAAGTCTGATCTTTTGTAATCATTACATTTACTTTCTACAGGCCCTTGTAAGCCCCTTACAAGCACTTTCAGGTCCATTTCAATTCCACAAAGAGAGAGTGTTTTTTTTTAAGCACACCAGCGCTTCGGGTAGTTTGCCTTTGCATGTGAAGTCGTCTTTGTGAACGTTAAAACCTTGTCACTTGACGCAGGCTCATCATCTGGGACTAATGAAAGTGGAATGACTCTATTTTGTTTCCGGTGTTTTCTTTCAGGCAAAGCCAAATGGGGGTTTAGATGAATCACAAGTATGACTCCTTTTGTAGCTGGTTTGAGAGAACAATGGTGCTTTTGTCACAGTGCTTTAATGCACCGGTCTATGGATTTCTCTTATGTGGGTTCCATCCGTAACCTGACGGATATGACACCATTATATCCATAATGCCTTCTAGAATTTTACAATAAAGGCTGATGTAACTGGATGTAACTGACATAGGTTTGGATCAAGTGTTTGTAACCCCCCCCCCCCCCAGCAGCTGTCTCTTAGTTTGACAATGACCGTGCTGAGTAGTCCTTTACGGTGCCAGTGCGGTTAGTACGTTTATTTTATTTTATTTATTTATCTCTAGAAAATCTGTGTGTTTTTTACAAGTGTTTGTAACCCCCCCCCCCTTTCTTTCCTACTGTGAGGCGCATTGTGTTACCTCCTTGTATGAAATGCGCCGTACAAATAAAGTTTGATTTGATTTGATTTGATTTGATGACAGGTGCTATGCCATGCTTGGAACACATTCTATAAGTCTACAGAACTATTTGTATTATTTATAGACCCAATCCGGTACAGTAGGTGTAAATACTGTAGATTCTGGTGAGGTGCAATATACATGATGGGGAGTGATCAGACCATGTGCTCATCCAATCCTTTATCATGTGTTTCTTACCTCATGGTCGTGATGAAACATGATCATTATGACAGGTGGGAAGCACAGTGACAAACGCCAAACCAAACCCAATGCCAAATGACATGCCCAAATGCTGTCTCCTTTTAGGTAGAGAAGGCTATCTTTTTGAGATGGGAAAATCCATAGAAGAGCAAATAATATGAAGTCATTAACATTATCGTTATGACATTATTAAATAGAATGGGTGTGACTGACAAAAGCGGCTTTATCCATTAAATACAATGGCACATCTAAACGTCACAGCGCATTTAATATACCGTCTGTCTTGTTAAAAAATGATTTTTATCATTTACGTTCACTTTTTATCAGCAGTATTTGAGCTAGGAGTCGGGAAAGTGCACGTGTCACTGATATCACTGATGGATGTCTGGGTTCCAGGGGGGGTGGGGGGGTGGGGGGGTGGGTGCGAGGGGAGTGTCTGATTCGTTCAGCATAGAAACAGAAATGAGAAGAAACGTCAATGTAATGAGTAATCGTTGAGGTTACTGCTTCAATTAACAATGGAACATAAACAAAAACATTATTAGCAGCCAATTTATTTCTTAAATGAAATCCTCACTCATCATTTTAGCCGCAGCGTCCTGCTCTGTGTTTGGAACTGCATTAAAGCCGGTCTGGGTTTAGATGTGTGGGTTCCCATGAAAGTGCTAGTCCTCTTTTATATGAAATCCACTATCTGGGGTGGCAACCCACATTATATTTTGCCACACATTGTGCAAACACTTCCACCTTAACCAAGTTGTGGTGTTAGCCGTCCTGTTATAGGAAAATAATTGCACTTGCAATTGCATTGGGAACTGCGTTAATCAGTCCCAATTAAGAATCAAAACAAAACCATTTTAAAGCGTATATTATCAGGATTCATATTTTGTCCTAAAGTGAAGTGAAGTGATGTCCATTCTGGCACATTACAAATAGAAATACATTACAAATAAAATGATGGTGTCGTTGGCATGGTTACTGAAATGCTTGCCACATGTTCCATGTTACCATGACTTCAATCTACAGCCCTGTCCTTTGACTCCCTCTGCCCAGGCTGCCTGTATCCCAGTGTTACTCAGTAATGGCTGGGAGCTGCCCTTCTCTGAGATCATCGACTGGAACAAAGCAGCCATCATCGGTGACGAGAGGCTCCTGCTACAGGTACACCCTAACCTCACTCATTCCAACTCGGACAGGTGGCTTTATTAGTCGCCACGGCAACACTGTGGCATGATGTGGGCACTTCAGAATGTTTACTCTGGCTCAGTAAAGACAGTCTGTAGATAGATGTGTTTGAGTATGAGGCATCAGGGATGTGCACAAGGGTATTTAACTGGGTTTTCAAGTGTGTAAAATGTCAGATGTAACTGCTTATCTGGGAGCATCACTTAAAGAGTACCATCATGTAAAGTTGAACAAATGATCCACTCATTCAAACAGTGCAAATGATTTACAAGCTTGTTGTTAATCATCTTGGTGGGGAGTCATAAGATATGGAAAAATAAATGTGTCATAATACTCAACGATTTACAAATGTGTTTTTCTATCCACAAACACAGAACTCCTTACTTGTGACATGTAAGTTCTCATTTGAATGAACACACAAATTGATGTCTATTTTCTAAATATATACTTTGCATTTGTTGTCAAATTTGCAAATTTGTAATTCTGTGTGTAAATTGGATCAAACACATGCATTCAACCATATAAGTCACAAGTAAAGAGTTTTATGTTTGCAGATAGAAAAACACATTTTGAAATCGTTGAATTTGTGTGGATCATGGTAAGATGTATTTACAAATAATGATGGGCCATTTTTCTCTCCGTAATATCTTTTGACCCTGATGTTTCAAGGTGCCCACTTATGAGTCTTCTCCTTAGCAGAGTTTCCTGAGCATGTGAAACATGCGGCTATTGTGCCTTCAAAGGAATGCAATGGCTCGCTTTACAATCTCCATGGTCTTTGTATCATTTCACATGCCACCTGAATGTCATTACTTCTTTGCTTCTTTTTAGACGTTCCTGAAATCCTAGATACATTCCAACCATTTTCCTTTCTTTAAATTTCAAATTCCAAATATTATGCTCCAACATGTTTCAGTGCTCCCCAGTACAATCTTTTTGCTGCTCCTTAATTATCATTTTTTAATTAACCTTGACCTTCTTTATGTCCACAATGGGAGAGTGATAAGATTGTGTGTTCTTTGGTGACTTGTTTCCACAGAAGGTAGCGAAAGAGAGAGAGAGAGAGAGAGAGAGAGAGAGGGAGAGAAAGAGGGAGAGAAAGAGGGAGAGAGATAGAGAGAGAGAGAGACATGGTTGGTCCAATGCCACACTACCTGAACACATTAATCCAGTTCTCCCCTCCTCATTTCTCTCTACCTACAGTAGTGTCCCTTCCAGCCAAATGCCCCTATATCAATAAACCTCCATTCCATTAATTATGGCTACATCCTGTAAGATGTATGATATTTATACGCTTTAATTACTGAACTTATTAACAGTTGGTACCTCTCTGGCCATTCATGGCTAGGAGGGAGAGTGGTAATTAATGTGGCAAAAGCTGGGGGATTTTTGAAATATGAGAGGCAAAATGTCACCAAAGACATGAAAGACAATGAGGATATTAGAATGAAAAGAAGAAAGCCGGAGGGATAGTGAGAGAAAGGAGGAAGTAAGGAAGGAAATTGAACTAAAAGGTTTTAGTCTCTGCATCTCTCGCTCTCTATTCCTCTCTCTATCTCTCTCTCTCTCTATCTCTCTATTTCCCTCTCTATTCCTTCCTCTCTCTCTCTCTCTCTCTCTCTATTCCTCTCTCACTCTCTCTCTATTCCTCCTTACCCTCCCCCTCCCCTCTCTCTCTCTCTCTGTCTCTCTCTCTCTATATATATATATATATATATATATATATATATATATATATATATATGTCCTTTCATGGCTTAATAAATTATAACAATTAATAAATGGGCCTGTATGTCATCCATTGATCTCATATGGCTTGTGAGATCTCCATCTTTCTCCGTTTCTGACACAGACAGGGGCTTTCATTCCATTTGATTTGCATCCAGACAATCAAACTGCATAAAGCACGGGCCTATTAAAAGCTGTGAGTGGCTTCAATTCATGTCCCCATAATTATTACTGATTACTCGCCATTGTGTGTAAGCTATTTACGAAAGCCAGCTATTCCTCGTCCCCTCCACCTACACAGGAAGTGTGCTTGCCATAATAACCGTGTGGTAATTGTCATATTGTCTTAACAAAGTGGACCTCTTGAAAATGGAATATTAAAATATTCCATTGTCTTTACACAGTGGGATGCCAGCGTGAGATCACGGCGAACACAATGCAGACTCAATTAATTGGCTCTTAATTCGTTGAGATATAAATGGATTTTCATGTGGAGATAAAGTGCATCCTTGACCTTGGGGGAAATAGAAACATTAATATTTAGTTTTTGAATGATGAAAAGTTAGTACTTTTCTTTGCTTTGATTTCCTGATACCCACATAGCTGCATTTTCTTTTGAAATTCACCAGGCATGTTTAATTCTTTGTTGATTTATTTATGTTCACAGGTCATGGTTTGCTGCGTAGAGTGCTGTTTGGAGATGAAAACAATATCGTTACTGGTTTTTACCATTCATTTACACTTAAAAGAAAAATTCAGCATGAAAATAATTTTTTTTTATCTCACAATCAGGGAAAAAAAGTGCTGGTTTCATCAACAATCTAAGAGCAAATAGAGGCTGTATATTTCACCAAACGAGCAAACCGTAGCCATTAAAGTCAGACAGTGTTCAAGGTGTCAGGATGAAGAACAATATCCAAGGTTATTCTAATGAGCCGCCCTCTCCCCTCTCAACACTTCAGCCCATGAAGAAGGCAGCTGGATTAAGAGGAGAGAGTGGAAAAACACACACGGCGCTCTAATTCCATATTGCAATTGAGTTGCTGCACCTGCTGGGGGAATAGAATCTCATTACATTCAATTATACTGAGGAATGAACCGCAGAAAACCCAATGCAATACACAGAGGGGCTCAGCACCCCCACAGAGACGAGGCGAGGGGGGGGGGGGGTCCTCTTACCTACTGAGATGTTCACAAACACACAAATACACAATATATATAGGATCCCAGGTACACACACACACACACACAGCCTGCACAGACACCAGCATAGATGCAGACACAAGAGTGTGTACCCAATCACAGTGACAAACTTGTTCCACCCACAGACCATACTCTCTCTCACACACACACACACACACACACACACTATCTCTCTCTCTCTCTTTCTCTCTCTCTCTCTCTCTCTCTCTCTTAATCGTACTCATGTATTCCCCCCTATAGAGTAGACCCATAAACAGCAGTGGTGGGCAGCGGGGGAGGGGGGAGTAGAGAGTAGGGTAGGGGGCTCGCCATTTAATTTGATTTATTTACATCCCGTGTCTGAGTTTATTAAAACTCTGAGTGCTGTCAGCCGACCCACTCGCAGGTCTGCCCACGCTCCTCGCTCAGGCACGGTAGCGTGAGGATCGGGGAGCCTTAACCCCGTGTGTTTTTATCAACTAAAAGGAGGGAAAAAACCAGATTCTTTTTCTTCCCCCAGCCTGCCCCTCACTCCCGTCCCGCTGTGTGTCACATCATGTATCTTGTGTTTGCCCGTGTTTTTCTCTATAATTCATCACACAGCGCTGGGGAGGAGCACAGAGGGAAGTGGCAGCAACACTGCAGCACACACACACACACACACACACACACACACGCACACACACGCACACACACACACACACACACAGCAAACACAAGGAGCAGCATTCTCTGCCAGCCAGGGGGTCTGACACCACTCCCCCTGACACTCCACACACACACACACACACACACACACACACACACACACACAAAGAGAGACACACACACACACAGAGACACACACACACACACACAGAGAGACACACACACACACACACACACACACACAAATACACACACAGAGAGGCACGCATATACACATAAACACACATACACACACACATACACACATGCACTCTCTGTCTGTCTCACACACACACACACAGACACATGCACGCACATGCACATACACACACACACACACACACACACAAACATGCACTGTCTCTGACTCTCGCGCACACACACACATGCACGCACACACATATACACAGAGAGACACAAAAATCTAAGAAGCACAAAAACACGTGCATACACACTCAAACATGCACACAGAGGTAGTCACATCCAAGTGTGCCCTTACAGAGATAAAAACACACCACACACAAATTCTCTCTCACAAACATGCATGTTTACTGTTTATGCTTTGGTGCTGTGACAGCTTCTCACCAGGCCAGCTTTATTTGTTTACTTATTTATTTGCATAGTTACACGTACACACACACACACACACACACACACACACACACACACACACACACACACTGACAACAATTTACTCCCCAACATTTGGGTGGCACTAAAAATAAAGATAGCCGTGTTGCCTGTTACTCCCAGAAGCCACAGAGCGTTGGCCTCTAAAGACTGTAAAGGCCACCAGGGATCCTTAGGGAGCGATCTGTCACCATAGACCCTCTTGGGGAAGCTGAATATAGGGTTGGAATGGAACATGACCTTCATGAAGAATCATGATTTTTGTAGAAATATGTATTATACCATGATATAGTATTGTATTATTTGTATTGTGTTGTGTTGTATTTTATTGTGTGTTGCTGTTACTATAGTGGTATGTGCTATAACAGTGATCAAGACCATTTCTTTCAGAATGCAAGATTATATTTTATTTCTGTTATTCATTCCTGCGGAGCAAACTACATTCCCCTTCTGTGGTCAAGCATATTTGATTTCTCACACATCTTTTTCTCTTTCTCACCTTTCTCTTCTCTTCTCTTCTCTTCTCTCTTTGCAGATCCCTTCAATTACCAGATCAGTGGACCATGACAGAATATTGGCACTCAGGCAACAGACTCAGTTCCTGTGGGATGCCTATTTTTCTTCAGTCGCAAAAATAGTATTAACTACATTAGAGGTAAGTGCTTCTTTTTCCCAGAGCCCGTCTGCTGGTAGGATGTGTGGGGGTATGGGAGGTAGGGGCGGGGGGGGTGAGATGGGATGGGGGGGGGGGGGGGGGGGGGGGGGGGCGGTCAGGGCCAGACAGGAAGCTGTGGTGATAATGGATGGCCCCTTTTATAATGTGCAAAACGTGGAGAGCATGAATTGATGGGGTGCTGCTCGGGAGCTTTAGCCGCTATGCTCCTGATTCTCACTCAGGTTTAGACCGCTGTTTTTTACAGCAGGGCAACTCATTATGGAGACCCCAGTTCAGTTTGGCACTTTTGTTACTCTGTTTTTCCCATTTCTATCTGTCTGCCTCTTTTTTGTACCTTTCGCTCCCTCTCTCTCTCTCTCTCTCTCTATAATTCACCTGAGGAAGTTCAAAAACAAGCTCAAGGCTTTCATCACACTCCATCTACATGCAGGTTCAGTCATCGCCACTACCATTCCATGCTTAATGAAACGCTCACTACCAGGCCTTCAATCAGATTCTTGGCAGTGTATCATCAGCAGTCTTCTTACTAATACTATATTCAAGATACTGCCTTTGGTATAGTGCAACTTTATTCACTTATTTTGAACTGAAAATGGACGTATGAATGCAACTCTTGACAAGAATTTCTGCCCTAACCAATCGATAGCCAGCCATAACCAGGCAAATTCTGACTATTCATAAACTCTGCAGTTGGAAGTACTGAGCTATGTACTTACAGAGGCGTTTCCATTATTCCCCAAAATTAATGAGAATGAATGAGTTCATTCAGTGCTTAAATGAAAAAGTGAACTTCTGGGGTGAGAGCCTTGTCAAGTAGCATATCTATGGTTACTAAAAGATATAAAAATCAATGCCTTCTGAGTGGGAAATGTCTGATGTTTTGGTCGAGAAAAAGACGCCTGGGGTTAGAGAAGGAGTCACAGGAGCAGCAGCAGGACTTGGAGGAGTTTGTGTGTCAATGCACATCGTTCTCAATGAGAAAGGCTTGGGCTTAATGGAGGAGCAGGCAGAGACTGGGAGGAATCATTTGGCACAGTATGAATCATTCCCATCCTCCAAAGCCAATAAGGCCACCCTTGATTGACCTCCTCCCGTCTGTGTTATTGATAATGATTCATTTTTGGTCCGAGTCAATTAGCATTGGCATGGAAACAGGCATGGTTTAACAGGCACTGTCCTCGCGCTGGTGTGTGTCTCTGGACTATGATGGATGTGCTGTTGTGACAGGTCAGGTTAACGCTTCTCTGGGCTTAGGCCTCCAACTGTTTTAAATCAGAGCTGCTTTAGAAAACCTCTTCTTCTTCGAGCAGTTGTACACAGTATGTGTTGACGTGAGGGGGACACAGGGAACGTCAGGGGAATCTCATGTGTACAGAAATATATTTTGTATTTAATTTAGCCGTTTGAGGCTGTAATTAAAATGGTTAAAGCAGTAATGAGGTCTACCTGCTAACACTGCCAACAGTAGTATAGTTAAGGCTAGCATCATAAGGTTCCTGGTTCCTGCTAGCACTGCCAACAGTAGTATAGTTAAGGAAAGCATCATACGGTTACTGGTTCCTGGCCAGCTCCTCCTGCCTCTTTGTGGAAGTGTCATTGAGTCACATACTCAATCCCCCAGTTAGCCCCAGCAGCAGGCTGCAACAGCTTGTATAGCTTCCCCACCATTGGTAGATTTTAGGCATAAATTAAAGTGTTTTGAGTGTCTGTGAGTCTGTGTATTTTAGGCATAAATGAAAGTGTTTCGAGTGCTGTGAGTGTGTATTTTATGCATTCACTTCATTTGCCACTGGAAATTTCTACTGAACCACCAAGGACTTTCTGTTAAGGCCATCAGTAAGTGCTTAAGCATTAATTGAATAGTGCTAATGAAAATACACATTTTTGCCATATAACCTCAACCCCAGCTATCTCCTTCTTGAATACACCATGGTCATTTCAAGCTACTGCTGCATATTTCCTGGTATGATTGGTTTCGTCACTAAATAAAAAATATCATCACACATTCGACCTTACATGATTTGTTTTGTGTCAACCAACAGCTAATCATTTCTGTTTGGAATTACTTTCCCATGACACATGGGACACCTTGCCCATACATAATGAAGAAGGGAAGCCAGAGACGTGGAGAGAGGTAGAGAGAGGGAGGAATGGATGATGCTAAATAGAAAAACAAGATGCTGAGAGAGAGTGCAGATGTACAAAGAGGGAGATTGGTTGAAAGACCCTCTGTAGAATCCACACTTTCTGTCTTATGGGCTGCCAGATCACCAGGTGTGTGTTTCAGGCACCCCCTCACCCACCCCCCCCCCCCCCCCCCATCCCCCAAAGCCGCACTCTTTTGTCCCGACATGTTAAGCGCTCGCTGGTACCTGCAGACTGCCAACATGGAGGAAATGAGGCATCCTAAGCAGCCCAGCGAGTGGTCTGCCGTCTCCTTTGAGGGTTAGCGGGCTGGGGGTAAGTGCCAGGCAATTCTGTGCAAAGAGAGGAAGTCAGCAAACAGCAGCGCTCGCCTCAGTGCCCTCCACGCTCACGGGGGGACCACGAGTTGAGCTCTGTTTATGTTTATGTTTATGTGTTTGTTTGGTTGGCTGCTTGATGATATTGGCGGGATTGATGTTGGTTTGCTTTTTTTCCGGATGTTTTTTTACTTTTGGTCAAAACTGGCTCAGGTACAATCACTCAGCTGTGAAGAAAAAAACAAAAACCACAATGCTGTGTTGCTCATCAAACGATGCACACTCCGAGTGCACATACCGGGGAGTCTGTCTCTCCCAAACCAGCTGCACAGCCAGTTCATAAATCATCCCTCTTTTGGCCCAGGAAATATCTTAAGCAACGCGAAGGAACTACACATATGTGTGGAGAACTAAAGGGAAGGAAGGGGACAGCTCTAAACGAGTTGGGTTCGCTAATTAGACTCCCTCAATGATCTTAATTAAGACCAGCAGTCCCTGTCTATGAGAGAGACAGGGAACAGGTAGGACTCTAAGCAGCAGGAGGGGGAAAGGGGAGAGGTGGGGGGGGGGGGAGAGAGAGAGGGAGGGAGAGAGAGAGGGATAGAGGGAGGGAGAGGAAGACTGACAGAGAGAGGTAAGTGTCCATATGGACGGTTCTGTCTTTAGAGCCAAGAGCCAACAGCCAAGAACAGGAATGGGGCAGCTGGTCTATTTTAGGATATCTCCAGTGTCTTTCTGGATGTATCCCACCAAAACACATACTGTGCTTTATTCATGCTTGAGAGGTTTTGATTTATGTGTTGTCTTGTGTTGTGAGAAGACAGATACAGCCTGCTTCTACTGAGTTATAGTTAGATTGGGCTAAGGAGAGTTACATTTCTGCTATTTCTCTATGTATCTGAAAAGATGCTATTGAAAGCAGATATCAAGATCAAGATGTCCACAATCTCACTATGCATCAATGCTATCAAAGCTCCCATGTTGCCAAAGCGCTTGACTCTCCATGGCTCTCATATGCAGGGTGTGTGTGTACAGTATTTAGCATCACAATGACTTCATTATTCCGGCACCATTCAGACCTGGATGGCATTTGGCAAACATGTTGGCATTCATTTGCACATGGGGTTTTACCATTGCCCTGTGTTAAAGGTGTTACCTGTGCCCATGGGTGGGATAGGCACACAACAGTGTTCATCCAGCCTCAGCACTCTCTCTTCTGCTGTTGTTTGTTTTCGGTATACTTTTTGTTTATATACTGTTTTATTTACCACAGATAATCCAGGTCTATTGGGTCTATTGTTTGTTTATATACTGTTTTATTTACCACAGATAATCCAGGGGTACGTTCGTCGTAGGATTGAAGCTAAATTAATCAATTGGCCTTTTAGCCCGTTAAGATTAGCGAGCTGATCCTAATCATGTGGTTAATTTCAAGCAGGCTAAAGTTATCATGGCATTTGCGCGTGCACGTCCTACTTCAAAAGGCAGGAAAGGTCGATCACCAAAACCATGATTTTCTAACGGTATAATGGTTCTAAACTCAAAGAAAAGGGCTCTTTTTTTCTCCGCTGGCGAGTAGGAGATGAACATGAACGCTTATGAAGAATACAAGACCATAATCATGGCAAAATTCAACACCACCACCGCTGTGAGAGCAAGGTGTGTTGGGATGTTTATAGGGTGATATCTATGTATGAATACCTGACGGCAAGTGTCAGCTGGTACAGAGGTTTCCTCTACCGGTTTGAATCTGCATGGTTGCTAGTTCAAATCCCCTCACCTCCTTCCTCGATGTAGTTTTACATTTCCTTGGAAGTCGCTTTGAATAAAAGCGTCTGTTAAATGACTAAATGTATTAATAACAAATGCAATAAATTGAAGCAGTGAAAATAAATTGTCTGTATTTCTCTCTATTCTTATCATGAGTCCACCGTAATCATTTTCTACAATAATGATATGCTATGGTGTACTAATAACACTCATATAATTATGAGTGCTTTGTTCTCCGCATCACCGACACTACAAAAATGTACCACTCGCAAAAAAGCGCAAGACAGTCAATGTGGTGTTTGCAATAAATGACTCGAGAAGGTCTTGTAAATGAATGATTCCTTGTCGGCTGAATCGGTAGCGCTCATACAAGAATAATGGATCTTGGCGATCGCAAAGAACTCTCTCCCTCCGCTAATCTAACTCTAATATCAGTCCTTGGTCAATGGGATCCCTCCTTTTTCCGGGGGTGTGGCAAGCTTATCCAGCTACACTTAAGTTAGCCTGCCCTGGAGCAGGTTAGTGCTAATCGATATGTAACTATGGTGATTTATCAAAAGTTGCTTCCACGAACCAAAAAGAGGGGCGTTTTTTATCTTAGCCTGAAAATTAGCTCGATAAACCGTTTAGCGAGCTACGACGAATACCCCCCTGGTCTATTGGGTCTATTGTTTGTTTATATATTGTTTTATTTACCACAGATAATCCGGGTCTATTGGGTCTATTGTTTGTTTATATATTGTTTTATTTACCACAGATAATCCGGGACCGAATACATTCACACATATCAAGAAGCAGACTGATGTGGAATTCTCTGCCTGGTGGACTGTACGCCTTGCCACAGTTCTCCACAGACCCTTCAATGTTCCCCTTCTACTACTCTCTGCTGGGTGAGTTCATACGGACCCAACAGCATGTTTAGTATGTGCGCTGTTGTGTATTGTTGTTATCATGTGTGTTGTGTTATTTAATAGTTGATTGTAAATGCATCAAATTACCACATTTGACTGGGTTGATGTAATTCAGAGGCATTATTTGAACATGTAGTATTTTGCTTGTTAATCCCAGATTAATGATAGGGTGGAAACACCTTGCTGCCATGTAATGTATGCCTTTATTCTATTAGTCCATGTTGAGTCTGTTGATGATATGGTACTACCACATGTTCTGTGCTTGTGTAATGGACAGAGACTCGGGATGTGTGCAATATTTTAAGACCTATTAAGGTCTCAAGGTGGAAAGTCAATCAGAGTTCAGCTATGAGGCAATGAGGAGGATCTTCAGACATGTTGATAAACTCACATCACAGTTCAATAACACAGAGCGTCTTTATTTCTCTCATTTATTCTCATCTCATGACATCCAGCCCCTTTGAAGATAGACATCGCTTTTGATCAAGTCCCATTAAACAAAGAATCACTCTGCGTTATGCTTGGTTGGTCCTTGATAAACAGTCAGCTATGCGTGGAGAATCAGCGCCCATCCTTATAATGACACTAACCTCTGAGACCTCCCTTCACACATCACATCTATCACTTACAGCAGCAGGCCCTCCCCTCTGCATAGCGTACACCATTTACCCAGGATGCAGCAGGCCCTCCCCTCTGTATAGCGTACACCATTCACCCAGGCTGCAGTAACAGCCCCCCCCCCTCTGCATAGCGTACACCATTCACCCAGGATGCAGCAGCAGCACCACAACAACAAGTCAAACAAATAGATAGATGGCTATACATTTCTATGAACTAGATAGACACAGAAACAGATATAGATAGATAGATAGATAGATAGATAGATAGATAGATAGATAGCGACAGAGAGAGAGAGGAGGGATCTTTGAACGTATCCAGAGGAACAGTATGGATGGAAAAAAAGGCCTTGGTTTTCTGACTTGCATAGTAAATCAGCATCTCTGGTGCAGTGCTGAGGACAAGACACACACTAATACAGTTCAGTGCCACAGTTCTGACGTGTAGCTGAGCTGGTGGAACATTTTGGCAAAACATTTCCAGAGGCGGATCCATGGAAATGACAAAAAACCTTGATTGAGACCCCATGATTGACATGCCATTACAGTTGAATTAATTAATGAGGAACCCTTGAGCTACTTATCATAATTTTGATGACGGATAATGAAAAGATTTCTTTCAAACTCTTTCATACTTTCAGAAGTATTTCATTGAACCTGAGGGGTTTATCCATGGCTGTTTTCACCAAACTTTGTTTTAGAGATTCATGTTTTATTTTGATTACTTTGATTTGTTTTTGGCATCTCCTTCTGTTGATGCTCTCCAATGAATTCCTTTTGAATTCAAATAAACTATGAGAGGCTGTGAAGTTTGGTAGTAAACGTATCCTGGCAGATTTGTTTACTTTGGAGTATGAGCGTTTTACTAAAGTTCATTTGCACTCTAATTCTCTCAAGTTGTTTTTTTGAGAAACTCCCTGAAACTCTGTTATTGGACCCCTGTGAGCGAGGAACAGTGAAAGAGAGAGAGAGAGCTCAAATTATTTATCCTTTAGCCTCTAGCTGTTTAATGAACAGATTGACTTTTCCTGAAAGGAGATTAATGAGATGTCAGTATACAGGTTTTCACCATTACATTGCCCCTCTTGTTAAACTGCCCTGAGCTGAACCTGCTGGCCACACGTCACATGACCAGAGCTGCCTTGTTATATGAAAATGCTTGTGTGGATCAGACTTTTCCCACGGATAGAATCTCCTGGATCCAAAAGTAAATATTTCTCCTCAGTCCTTTAAGTCAACCCCCTCTGACACTCACTCTCTCTTTCTGTATCCCTGAATGTCTGTCGTTCACACATGCTCTCCGGCACTCTTTGCCGTACAGAGACAGGCCCACACTCTCACACACACACACACACACACACACACATCAAACACACCTCTCCCTCCCTGTCTATCTCTCTCTCACACACACACACCCTCCCTCACACACACACACACATGAAACACACCTCTCCCTCCATGTCTCTCTCTCTCTCTCTCACCCACACACACACACCCACACAAGCATGTCCGCGCACACACACACACACACACACACACACACACACACACACACCCACACAAGCATGTCCGCGCACACACACACACACACACACACACACACACACACACACACACACACACACATTCCAAATTGCTTCATTTGCTGATGTTGGCGGCCACAGTGTGCTGGCAGCAGCGTGGGCTCCTTTCTTCGATCATGTGAACAAGCCGCTCCCCGTCAGCCCTGTGAGGTCCACTCTGAGTTAAGGGCTGCGTCTGAACTCCCCCACTCGTGTCCTCCCCTGCCTCTCATCCTCCTCCAGAGTGTGCATTAACCTCACGGCGGCTCGGCTCGGCTCGGCTCGGCTCGGCTCAGCAGCCCGCAGCCCCGCGGTGTGCCCAGGCTCACATCATTCCCCATAGCTCGCTCCAAGGACGCTGCCGGAGACCGCGGTGAAGTGGTAGTTTAGGTCATTGTTGTTTTTTGTTTGCCGAGGTTCAGAGTAGGTAGTGCTCGACAGGCATCTCTGAGTCATGACTCTGAAGGTATGGTGAACAATGCAGAGGAAAGGCGCTTGTGGAGAAATGAATAGCTTGTCCTCGAGAAGCCTTGAATTTCTTCCCCTGTTTTTTGTTCTCAGAGAGTATTTGATGGAGTAAAATGTGGGCCTTGATAACAAGCCATAGTTTTCTCTTTCTGTGACAGTGGTTTTCAAAGGGGCCTTTGAACAGTTCTCAAGATGGCCAGCACAAATTGGGGGAATGTCTGAGGGACATAGCAGAACACCTCATCAAGTGCAGCTATGTAACAGCTTAGAAAAATCTTGCCGTTCTCGAATTAGAACATGGAACATGTTTCATTTTGATGGTGTCTGTCTCAGATGTCTGTCACTAGCGGAATCAAATGTAAATCAGATCTGATGGGAATTAAACCTGATGGAAATGTTTGTTGCAATGAATCACGCTAACCCACCCCTCACTCAGAGAGAGAATGAAATAGAGAGAGACAGAGAGAAAGAGAGAGAGAGAGGAGGAAGAGTAAAAAGAGATATATGAGGCAGAAAGCAGAAGAGAAGACAAGGAAGTGTCTTAATGAAACCACCTTGCTGAGGGAAAGCAGAGGGATGGATGGTGGGGCTCACCTCACCTCTGCCACCATCTGGAGGGCCGCGCTTTAAATAGAAAAGTAGCCGTGCAGCTCACAGGAGGGACCCGCTTCAGCACCCGGTTCAGCACCCCGTGTCTGCAAGATTGATTGGAAGGCTTTTAGCACGACCCGGAGAGGGAGCACTGCATCGAGCAGCAGCACCCCGGGAGCTTGGGTGATAGGACATGTGTGTTAAAAGTGTGTGTGTGTGTGTGTGTGTGTGTGTGTGTGTGTGTGTGTGTGTGTGTGTGTGTGTGTATGTGTTTTCCTGCAGGTAAAAGCCCGTCCCTAGAGTTCACTGCAGTGGTCCAGGTGGTGACTCCTCTCCAGTCCCAGCTGCAGCCCGTGCTCAAACTCATCATCGCTGTTGCCAAATCCAAGTTCTGTGCACAGGTGAGGGTTCACTCAGCCAGGATGTCTGGATGCAGTAGCAGCAGACCCTAGCCTACTTCTCCTGGATATGGGGGCAAGGATTCTGTATACATAGCTGGACAATGACACTAAGTCTTGATACTGCTAAGTCCTTTCCAGTATCCTTCTCTTCTGACACGTGTTAACTCATTCTATTAGTATATAGTCAAATGTGTCATGGAAGGTGCTAGGTAGAAGGACACTGTCACACAATGCAAGAATTTCCACTTTGTCTTGTCTCTAATTCTTTTTTAGGCAGGCTTTTCATTTTTCTGTCCTGTCGCGTGAAATAATCATGATGGATACTCACAAACAGAAACAGCATATTTGGTTTGTTAAGAGATTGAGTCATTTCTTTGTCTTTAAACGAAAAGAATGTCACATGACGCACATCTCTAAACTGTTGACTCTTGTGATTGGAGTGGCTGCCAACGTGATTCACCATAATGTATTCAATTCAATTTTGAGCTAAGTCCTTCCAGTGCAGTCTAAATACGGTCTTAAACCTATTGAATCATGCTTCCAATTTAAGGTAATATTTCTTTGTTTGAATTCATTTGCCATATACTATTATATTTCACTCAGGACCACTCTCATCTAGTAACAATTTACAACGTATTATTATATTGAGAAGCATGCAACAATTATCCTTGGCTTAGTTTAGAGAGACTTCTGCTCATCATACTGGTAAGCATAGGAGTATAGTACAGCGGCTTTAACCGCTATTAAAATATTATAAATAATAAATAAATAATATTTAGAACAATGATTTACAAAGCAATAACATACTAGTGAAGCAAACACAAAACAACAAAACAAAAACAACAAGATAAATACAATACAGATAACAAATACAACAAATGTGTGTGATTATATGGTAAGTAAACACAGGGTGGTGTGAATAAATAAAAAGACCATTCATTCTTGTGGTTAAATATGACAAATCCACGGTGGACGTGCAGTATGACCATGTGAATGCCATGAGGTGGAGCGGGGGTGGTGGCAGGTGTTTGATTAGCAAGCTCAGCAGGGGGAGTCTGAATGACGGAGGACCGGCTTAAACGGACCGCCTTGGTTTTGAGAGTGACTGTGGTTGGTGCTGATGAATAAGCAGAGTGTCAGTTGATGAGCTATGCAGACGGCAGACTAGCGTGGCCCGCCTGAGCTAAGCTACGCTTGATTCATGGCTGAAATTTGTGTAGAACAAGTGTAAATGTGTCTAAGTGGAAGATACAGATCGCATTTTATCAATCATGGATATGAACAAATACATTTTCCATTTGCTAGTGTATTGTTACAGCAGACAGCAGTGCCAAATCTGACAAACCTACACAAAGATATGAAATATTAAAGTATCATCAGCTATAATTCAGAGAGCTCTCTCTATCTCTCTCTCTCTCTCTCTCTCTCTCTCTCTCTCTCTCTCTCTCGCTCCAGGCACCTAGTACTCAAACAGTGTCATGTTAAAAGTCTTTAAAAAGGCACCCCTTCAAGAGACTGGAGTTATGGTCTCAGACAGTTTGAATTGTTGCCTAAACTGATTTGTTTTATATAAATTTTACATTTTGTCCCATTACGCTGTCATATTGGCTCTTGGTTTCACTAATCTGTGTGGTGTCTCCTTCAGATCATAGTGCTGTGGAATTGTGACAAGCCTTTACCTCCCAAGAGCAAGTGGCCCTCCACCAGTGTGCCTATCACCGTTATTGAGGGAGAAAGAAAGGTAAGACTGTGGGGCCCAAAGCACACATGTGTTACATCATCGATGATCTCTTCTGACATGTGTTACATCATCACTGATCTCTTCTGACATGTGTTACCTCATCACTGATCTCTTCTGACACGTGTTACATCATCGATGATCTCTTCTCACATGTGTTACATCATCACTGATCTCTTCTGACACGTGTTACATCATCACTGATCTCTTCTGACACGTGTTACCTCATCACTGATCTCTTCTGACACGTGTTACATCATCGATGATCTCTTCTGACACGTGTTACCTCATCACTGATCTCTTCTGACATGTGTTACCTCATTCTATTAGTGTATGGTAGAACGTGTCATGGAAGGTGCTAGGTAAAAGGACACTGTCACACAATGCAAGAATTTCCACTTTGTGGTCTTGGAACTGTTTGGAGCTTTGGTTGTTGTCTCTAAGCCTTTTAGAGGCAGGCTTTTCAATTTTCTGTCCTGTCGCGTGAAATAATCATGAGAGATACTCACAAACAGGAACAGCATATTTGGTTTGGGGTTGGTTTTCGAGTAATTGTTTTATTTTTCAAACGAAAAGACTGTCACATGACGCACATCTCTAAACTGTTGACTCTTGTGACTGTAGTAGCTGCCAATGTGATTCACCATAATGTATTCAATTCAATTTTGAGTTTCCATGATTGAACCCCTAGCTATAGACTACTTTAAAAACCACTGTCACCCTCAGTTAAAGAATCCTTACAAGACTCTCTTCAAAAAAGTATCTTCATTTGTCTGAGTGCTATTTCATCCTCCAGTAGCTCGGCATAAATGGATGCCTTGAGTGGAGGCCTTTATTCAAATCACAATGTTTTCATGCATTATCTTAGAAATTGTGCTCCGTGTGGAAATCAAGTCTCGGAAGCCGGTGTCATCAACATAATGTTGGAACAAATGATTTATATGGAGATGTTTCCTTCACTCAGATGTGCGTGATGAAATGTTAGCAGCTCTTGTTAACTTCCACGAGACTTAGCGTCCACCAACCAACTACAGGTGTCCGCCAGACTATTCAGAGTGTGGTCTGCATAGAAAACATTTGGCTAGTGTGTAGTAATGCCCGAATCTATTTGGAAACTTCCTGATTGGTTGACACAGACATTTGAGTGGCTTATCACACACCTCAGGAGAGTTTCTGATGCATTTTGTTCTCTCGTCTATTTCTGCTTAGAGTGCCTAGATCATTTGTTTTATGTCAATGCCTTTCATTTAATCTGAAGACATTTCAACAATTTGTTCATTGTGTTGGTCAGAACCACTTTACTTTACTTTACTTTACTTTTTTCTTATGGAAACAGAGGTGTAGCAATTGCTCTTTCTGAACCCATTTGCACCTTGTATTAACATGCAATAATCTTCACATATCTTCAGACACTCAGAACAAAAGCAGAGCTGGAATGTGACCAGCGAAACCTCCTCCCCAGATAATCTAGCACAAATTGGGACTGGTGGCCTGGATATCTGGAGCTCTCCATTGTGTTTGCAACGGGTTCGTCATT
>NC_045166.1:2394251-2396751 GCF_900700415.2 Clupea harengus
CACATTATATCTGTGCCCAGAGGGAGAATGCATTGACACTGGCCAGAGACGGAGAAAGAGAGAGAAAAAGAGAGAAAGAGCGAGAAAGAGAGGGGGGAGGGGGATCAAACTCACAGAGATGAGCTGTCTGTGTCTCCGTGGGCCCCGTTAAAGGACTCCTGCTCTCACTGCTTTGGGGCAGTGGAGGAGGAGAGGAGAGAGAGAGATGGTCAGACTGAAGGACAAACAATCCCTGAAGATGTCCATCTGAGCCTGGGTGGAGGGAGAAAAGACAGAGAGAGAGAGAGAGAGAGAGAGAGAGAAGACCTGGAGGAGATGCCGGGGTGGATAGCGCAGAGCAGTTCTGGCATCAACAGCAACAGCTGGGCTTTCAGATAACCTCAGTGAGCCAAGCGGAAACTGCTGGAAGTTCAAGAGCGAGTCAGAGCGATTCAACTCAGATTTTGTGGCTTGCTTTAATGCAAAGGTCTTCGCCCTTGTATTAATATAGAAGAGCCAATAAAATGAGGGAGTGAGGAGTTTATAGATATAACTTAAGTTTGTGAGAAGGTTTTACAGTCTTTTTTTACTTACATTCCTATTGCGTCAAATCTTCAGGTGAATGTGGATCATAGAACATGGAATAAATGAAAAATGAAATTTAGCAACCATGTTCTGACTTTTATAAGTTATTTTATATCTAGTAGATGTGTGGTGTGTGTTGATATAAATAGTCCTTACAGGTGACCTGCAATTTTTCTAAGCTAACCATTACAGATTTCACATCAGCCCTTTTAAAAGTGCTGTATTACTGCCTTTCTAGTCACACTCCTTGTTAAATCATCTGCTAAATAATGAATCTGCTCTAATTATGAGTCAATACCGTAATTATACCAGCCCTACTTAAGGTGGCATTTAATGTAATGGATGAAGGTGATTCTGTCATATTAGCTGCCAGATCGATAAGTCGGTATGCAACGATTTCCTAATCAACCACCAAAATCGTTGCAGAAATACACATTTCACACCAGTTTTCTACTAGAAACTCAATATCATTAGACCAGGGAGTGCGGGTTTATTAAGCACAAAAGATTTATTTAATGTGGTACTCTCCCACCCTTGTCTGAGATGAATGTTCAGTGAAAAGGGTGCCTGGGGGGAGGTATCAGCGCACAGTCTCATTAGGAAAATGGCAACTGTTACACCATAATCATTTATAAAGCAGTTACAAGGCCTCATCTATGTTTCATAAGCTCCTTTCTGTTAAGTAAGTCAGCTGAAAAGTATGAAACTAGAGGCTGAAAGTACAACCCCAAATCAGAAAATATTATGAATAAAAAAGGAAAGTTTTTTCAGATACTTTGACTTGAAATTTTATTAAAGACAGTATAAGGACTAAGATATGTATTGTTTTGTTTGGTCAACATCATTTTATGGTCAAATATACATCCATTCCTGCAAATCATGCCTGCAATGCAATACAGAAAAGCTGGGAAGGGGCATTTTAGTAATAGTAATGAGGTGAAACAATTTAAATAATTATGTGATTTGAAACGTGATATCAACGAATGATTGTAATCATGATTTGGCACAAAGGTCTAGTTCATTTCAGAGCAAATTAGCCAACAATTGTGTTTCCTCCAAGAAAGACAGGAAGGGATTGGGGTATTTCACCCTCTCCAGTGCATCACGGAATTATAACATTCAAGGAATCTGGAAGAATTTCAGTGTGTATTTCAATGCCACAATGAAGACCCCATACTGTTGCACACATTAAGACTTAAGAAAAAGGTGACAAAATTACGCCTGAAACACTTAATCACTGTGTGTGTGTGTGTGTGTTTTGACAAAAGCACGCTGCAAGGACAGGGAAGAATTGAGATCTGGTGCACATAATCACATGTTTTTCTCCTCGACTTGTAGTTGGCTGCTGTTTCAGAATGTTTCTATGGTAACACATATGACTTTACCCCACATATAGAATCATATGCTTTTCTATTTCAGTGGTTTGCTTTTCTAGTGACCAGTATCTGAATTAAGGACCACCATGATGTTACTTATATGGACTAACCTGCATAACTGACACACCTTCTAGTCGAAGACAGTCATGAATTAAATAATGATTTTCATTACTCGTGATGTTTCTAGAAAATACTCAACCGGCAAATAAAAGTGTAATTTTACGAACAAAGGTGGAGTCCAGCTAGGTGGACAGAGTCATGCAGGAAGCATTCAGTCCCACACTCGGTCCATCATGAGCAGTTAAGTGATTTATTTCTGCAGCAAATATCCAAACAAGGCCCTGATTGTTGTCATTTATCGTGCGTGCCCCGGGAGGCTGATAAATAGTTGATAATGGGGTGCCTAATGGTGGCTGGATGGATGGCCCCCATCAGTCCTCTGTCTCTGTCAGGGCATTTCAAGAACCTCTCGGGTACAATTTAGATGTTGTCCACACGTCAACAGAATGTTTTGGAAACGATGCTTTTCCTTTGTGTTTTCAAAAGGGTTCGTGTCCAAA
>NC_045166.1:2401751-2406751 GCF_900700415.2 Clupea harengus
GCGGCATCAGCAAGCTGTCGTGGCTTGTTTTAATTGAGCCCGCCTGTTTCATTTAATAAGGCAGTAATGTTTGTCAGGGAGGACAGGGCGTGTAGGGGGCACAGGCATCTCAGAGCCAAACACAGGAGTTTCTCCCCACCCATTCCTCACTGCTGTCCAAACCCATAGTCAGCTTTGAAGCCTGGCCAAGGTATTGTTGCTGCATTAAAGAAAAGCTGTGCTTTTTCAGATGGCTCCAGCAAAAAAAAAGTGACAGGTTCTCAGATGGCTGTGAGCAGTGTTGTCTGGCTCCTCTGAGAGTCTCAGAGATTCACAGCCCTGGGTTTTCATTATGGAGAACATCGTGACCCCCATCTCACTGCCTGGGTATACTGAGAGGGGAAACCAGTGGTTTCTAAACAGGCTGAACTGTGTTAAAGTCTTCGGTATAAAAACAGCCTTGGTTGCTGTTACCATTTTATTTACATTTCAAAAGGAACAGAGAGGGTTCAGAAAAGTGTCACTTCTCTGAGTGCTGGTTTATTTTAATATGTGCCCACAAGTGTAGCAATTCATTGTTCAGTTTAGGTAAAACACTTAAGCTAGTGTGAAAACCTTTTTGAAAATGTCCTTAGCCTTACATATTAGATATTGTAGGTTCTAGCAGCGCTGTTCTCTGGTGACTGCATGTTCCTAAAAGAACTGGAGAGGTGGAGGCGTCATGGAAGCCAGCCTATAATCACTACAGTTCTTCTCATCCTGCTTTATGTAAATCAGTGCACTTGGGCAGAGGTGACAGGACATGAGAGAGGAAGGCGTGTCAAACTCACGGACATGGAGCATGAGGCTGATGTTATTATGAAGTTTATTTCAAACAGTAAATGGGAAAATACTTGCATTCGCTGTGGGAACTGTCACAACATGTCCGCACTGCATGGCACCAGGTGTTCATACACTCATAATATAAATCTCAAGATAATGCACAGTTGGGTTAGATAAATAGATACATAAATGTTTTGCTTTGTTGTAGAGAATATGTTTGTATTGTTATTTTCAGTGGCACTTGATCAATGATAGGCTTGTTAGACTATCTCTATGCATTAGATGCTATTACTATTACTGTCTGCCAATAATTTACAGTAACAAAGATGCTGTCTTTATGTGGGGGCAGTCAACTCAAGAATCTCCTCTCACTGTGAAATGCAAATTTCAGGACCATTATGCCAACTCTGAGAAATAAAAACATGTATTCACCATCTGGCAATGAAGAACTAATGAAACCCAAGTGGTTTCAAGCAGCAAAAGGGATTTGTGAAAGCCATTAATTCTCTGGCATGGGGGAACTCTGTGATGATCAGAGAAGTGTCAGAGCATGAAGTCACATTTTTGATAAGGTCCTTATGACTGTATATAAACAGATATTAGCCAGGTCATAATGATGCCATAGTGGGAACGACCAAATGACTTTAGACGCATTATGTCTTATGTCACTCCCATGTCTTAAATATTGGAAGTAATTTTATTCATGAGGGGAAGGAAATGTAAAAGTCCAAATAATAAAAAATGTAAAGTGCTTGGCCGAGGCTAAATCTGTTTAACTCATAAACACAGTAAAATGCTAATGATACAGCTTCTGATAAGATTGAATAGTAAAAGGGTTATTAAGAGACAAATTTGCTGCAATTTTTACTGTCACTTTCAAAGCGAAGACATCCCAATCAGCTGTCAGGGAGGCTCTGTCTCCGTTTTGTGGGCCTGTTCAGTCTGGTCTTGCCTTTCCCCTCCAGCAGGATGCCCCCACAAGCTTCCGCTAAAGGAAATGTATTGATTTGAAAGGCAGGCTGGTCATGTTTGGACTCCGTTATGTATAATTAATACCGATGATATTTTATTAATGCCACAGAGGCCCTGTTCGCTTTTACGTCGCCAGAAGAGAGCGTTAACTTGTATGGCAGAGCAAGATTTCACACACACACACACACACACACACACACACACACACACACACACACACACACACACACACACACACACACACACACACAGAGAGTTAACTTGCATGGCAGTGCAAGATTTCAGAGAAGTTTTATGAGGACTTGCTGAGGGCTCTTGAACCAGCACCAGTGCCACCCTCACACACACACACACACACACACACACACACACACACACACACACACACACACACACACACACACTGCTCCAAAGCTCCAACTTCTTAATACTCTGCCCCAGTAATTGCCCCTTAAACACACAATGCATTTTAAATGAAAAGTTGTGATTGGAAAAAAAAAAGTATGTGAGGGTGGCACATTGAATAGAACACTGGATACTGGAGCGTCCCACACCAGAATCACGGCCGAGGAGACTCCCATAATTGCGTCGCTTCAACTCATTGATTGCTTTATTATTTTAAAGAGGAAGTGTAATGGCAGATAGAAATGGCGTCGTGAGAGAGGCCTCATTACATTCATCCACTCTTCACATCTCACTGGCGGCCAGGCCCCGTGCAGAGCCCCAATCAGACATACTAGGTCTGAAGTCAGCCCGACGTCTAGCCAACAATGGATTTCTCCCCGGCTGGTACAGTATATCCCTCCACAAACAATCCGTCTGTGCCGCGGGTCTCAGTGGCCTTAACACCGGGGGCTCTCGCCTTCTTGACCCTCCTGCAATCCGTCTCCAGCCAGTGGTATTGGGGGGGAGCACACACGCACACACACGCACACACACACACACACACACACACAATGGCCATCTAATTTGAGCACAGCACACAGGAACACCGTGGGTCTCAGTGCCAGTGGACCGCTGATGTGTTCTGGACGAGGCGGAGGAGAGAGAGTCAAGTCCTGAGCATCGGACTCGTTGATCATCATTGTCCCTCCTGACTTCCCGTAGGAAACAAATGATTCAGAGAGTTTCCTGGCTCTCTGCGTGCATGTCCTTCATCCCGTTCCATACTTCAAATCCGTTATTAAGTGTGACATGTTATGAATGAGAGGAATTGCGGTCTGTCAGAAATAATGTGAGGCACTAGTGAGGCCATTATAAGAGTGTAATTCCTGAAGGGTGGATTATTTGCATGATATCATAAATTGTGCTGCGAGGTAATGGCCACCAAGGCAATTAATCTAACGCGAGGACCGACTCGTTCCAAGCCCCCGTTGCCCTGTCTTTCTCTCTCCGCCTGTACCCTTTGTTTTTTATTCACTCTCTTCCTCCATTATGAAGAGCCGGTTTACAGTGTTTCAAAGGCCCCTATGCTAACTTGCATTGTTGAGCATTCATTTTCATCTTGCTGAATGCAAAGGTAAGTGGATGACTTTGTGAAAGGCAGGACAGTTTCACTGTTGACATCCTCACAGACTCCAATCTGGGCCTTTCAAGAGAGACTTTTTTTTTCATTTTCATTTGATTAGTCATTTGCTAAGCCCGCACACACGTACATCTCATGGGCATTGTATTTTCCACTGCTTCTAAACTGGCTCTGTCTCTGCTCTCCTTTCTTGTCTGTTTGTGGTGGTGGTTGTAGGTTGACTTCGCCTTCGTAGTGTGGCACAGTTTCCCCGACAGGATAGTGGGCTACCCGGCCCGGAGCCACTACTGGGACCTGGGGAAGGGCCGGTGGGGGTACACCTCCAAGTGGACCAACGAGTACTCCATGGTGCTCACCGGGGCGGCGTTCTACCACAGGCACGTGGAATCCTACACAATCTCACCCAGTGGCCCACACTTTAGTGTCATGGTTTAAGATGGAGTAAGATGTTGGTCCATAAAGGAACATGATCATGAAACGGGATGTTATTTTTCCATGGTACTGTCATGGACAGAAAGTTCCGGCCTGCCAGAAGTTCCGGATGACGCAATGGATGACGTTACGATCAGCTGTTACGATCAGCTGTGCTTTTTCACATGAATTATCTTCATAGCTAGGTGCTACTGCTAAGTAGAGGTGGGGAATTGCTACGTGCCTTCTCAACTTGTAATGCAGAAATTAAATATCACTGCGGCGGGCAGTACAAATGCATATGAAAAGTAATTGAAGTAATGCTAAACAATGTTCACAATACCATTTTTTTCGATTAGATAGATACATTTTTCATGAAATACCGACGTGGTTCTTAAAGGTTGTTGTGAACAGAAAGCTAAATTGTTACTACTTCTGGAAGATCCAGAGCAGAGATGGTTAACGCTAGCTGTCTTTGAACATGGTTTAGCACTACTTCAATTACTTTTCATATGCATTTGTACTGCTCGGCTAATAAGAAACATCACAAAGTATCTCAAAACAACCGCCGCGGTGATATTTAATTTCTGCATTACAAGTTGAGAAGGCACGTAGCAATTCCCCACCTCTACTTAGCAGTAGCACCTAGCTATGAAGATGATTCATGTGAAAAAGCAAAACAGCTGATCGTAACGTCATCCATTGCGTCATCCGGAACTTCTGGCAGGCCGGAACTTTCTGTCCATGACAGTACCAGGCAAACAGCAACCATGAAAATAAATGTGCATGTGCAGACTCTTTTCCCCCCCAAACAGCAACACATGCCAATTACTTTGAGTGCCGACAGAACTATAAAAGGAAGAGACATTGAGGCCTGTTAACATGACATCACACCCAGGGTGACGTTATGGCAACGTGTGTGCAGTCTGTTCTTCCGCAGCTGTTCATAACGGCATGAACAAAGTGTTTTCACAGAGACAGACTTGGAGGGTACATGTAATATTTGTGTGTGCATAAGTGTGAAGACACCTGTGTGTGTGTGTGTGTGTGTGTGTGTGTGTGTGTGTGTGTGTGTGTGTGTTTGTGTGTTTCATTGTATTTTGTGTGTCTGATTTTTTTTTGACAAATCCATGGATGGATGCAGCTCTGAAACACATGAGCAATTCAGACACAATAAGGAGCATCTAGCCATGCAAAAAATTGAATCGCAAAATCTCTCTCCCCTCACCAGAGATTTCAAATCATTTTAAGGGCTGTTTACTCACAGAAAAGTGTATTTTCACTAAGTTCT
>NC_045166.1:2411751-2424251 GCF_900700415.2 Clupea harengus
TGTGTGTCCGTGTGTGTAAGTATGCATATTTGTAAATGTGTGTACATTTGTAAACTGGTATGTGCAACATTCACAGTGCTGATGTACACTAGCAGCACCAAGACTGGGCCGCATGGAGTTACTGTTTGGTTGACCTAATTCAGCTGTTGTTCAACAAAATGCAAATACATCATAAAACATCAGACATGCCCATGAGAGACAGCGATGGAAGCCAGGCATAACCTTCTCTCTGCTCTCCTCTCCTCTCTCCAGCAGGTAGAGTTCACTTTCATGTCTGCCAGGCTGCTAACTATAATGGACGTGCTTCACTTCCTGACCTCCCAGTGCTACCAAACTAGGTCTGCTCGTTTGCATATGCAAATGATCTTATTAAGATGTTTCACATTGCTGACAAAGTGGGTGTGGCACGCGCTTGGCGGGCACCTTTGATTTCCTGGGCGCAGCAGTAGAGGCTTTGGTCCGTCTCATGGGCATGGTGCCCACGCATGTGGCTGAGGGTGCGAGGTGTGTGTCCTCTCCGCGAGGCTCCTTTCCATCCTTTCTTTTTATCTGTCACTCCATGCTCAGTCTTTCTCTACATCAACCCGTCTTTCCTCTTCTGTTTATAGGATAAGCTTCGATTCAAATTTTTTTTTTTAAAAAACACTTGCAGATGTGAAAAGCCTCACTACATTTAGCTACTTGCTAGACAGAAGATTCCAGATTGCCTTATTTGTTATGGACATAAAGGCTGGCATATAAATATCCAGAGGCAGTTGGAGCTCAAACTGGCCATTCTTGTGAGCACTGGCCCCTTATTCTTAGCACTGGTTGGTACCAGTAGGGGGAGCTCTAGAGTCTGCTCCGTGACTGGTCAATGGCTGTGTTGACGTGGGATTAGTGCTTGATATTGACACACGTCTCAGAGTGGCCCTGAGATGGAGAGAATAGTCTCTTCACTCAGAGAACAAAGGTCACAATGTAACCATACGCTCTCTATCGGTCTCTAATGGCGGTTTGGCTCGAGCTGTATTTCTATAGCTTTTCTCAAGAATTTGAGTCTTTGTAGTGTTACATTTAATACACTGTTCGAACCCAGGTGAAAACATTTCATGTTTTGCCATGTTTGAAAGCCCCCAGATGGAGCATGGGAGCATCTGCGGTGCGTTGCAGCTGTCTATGTGCACAGTCCGCCACTTGGGCCGCCACTTGGGCCGCCGCTCTCTCTGCGCTTCCACTCGGGGCCACATAAACAGTGCAAATCACAGCGTTCCCAAACTCCCTCGGAAGGGAGAACGGTCGATGTACGGTGTCTTGCCTACACCACTTATCATTGATATAAACCCTTAGTCCCCCTTTGTCTTAAGACCCCTATCAGAACATGCCGGGGAAAAGCCATTCAACTCAACGAGGGAGCTAAAAAATATCCTGGATGCAGACAAGTTTCTATAAAGACCATGATACGTGACTTCTGGTGAGAAGTTTGAGTTTGTCCATCTTATTCCTCAGGGAGAGTGCATTACACAGGATCAACGATGGCCAGTGTGGCCTGTTCTCTGTGTTCGTAGCCTCTGTCTTATTCCCCCCCTATCTGCCCCTCTGCCATTGTCTCCGTGGACTTTCCCTGTTCTCGGACTGGTTGTTTCGATATCGGGCCTCTTTGTAGTTCCTCGGGCAGGTCGGCCTAAAGCTGTATTCTTGTTCCATTGGAGGGTTGTGCATTTCCTGGTTGTTTTTGTGGAATGTTGTTGTTTGACAGTGGCAAAAACAGTCCTGTGCAAAGAAATCTCTACAAACTCGCTATTTCGCAGTGTTAAATAACATTAACACAAAACAGAGCCAACAAAAACAAGGATATGTTAATCGTTCAATCATGATTAAAACACAACTTTTGCAGCAGCACAGTTGTTCCGGACGCCTACAGAATGCACCAGAAACTGACATAAATATTCCCTGTTGTCTGTAGCTGTGGTTTGAATTGAGTTCTCTTGATTATTGTTTGTCGGTGGTGTTTTCTGTTAGTGAAAGGTTGGTTCACTTTGCCATAAGCCTGCTACTTATGCTAATCTTTGTCCTCTTGCACATATCTTTCCCTATTCGTTATTTTCTCCCGAAAGGAAAGAGCCAGTAGCCTGTAGCATGGTCACCAGTTTCAGCACATGCCCCAGTGATTTGTTTGTGGATTTATTTCTGTTTTTGTTTGCAGGCATTCTTGTGATATTTCATATATATTTCTCTGTTTTTGTTTGTTCTATTATGGTTTTTTTTCTCTGCAGTGTTTTTCCAATATATATATATATACGTGAAAATGTTTTAACAAATGGCTGATGGCAGGAAAGTGTGTCTTCTCTCAGTTTGCCGAAGGGAATCTCTCTCTCACGCACACACTTTCTCTCTCTCTATATATATATATATTTCTCTCCACTCTCTCCCCCTTTCTCTTCCTCCTCAGAATGATGCATGATAATGTCCCTGTCTCCCCTGAACAGCACCTCAGCCCTGTGTCTGTGGGCTGGTGTACTAAGAGCAGCCTCTTCTTCATGCAGGGCCACTGAAGGCTACCATCAGGCTCAGTCTTGGAGCTAGTCATTCTTAATACCAATGCAGTCTGGATTGTCTGTGCCCTTAATAGGAAAAAATGAAACATTTTCACTTCAAATATGCCTTTACAGGCTTATTTTCACTGTGGAATGTGAAAAAAAAAACGAATATAGACGATCTACAGAATGGGGAGAAAAAAAAAGAAGAGAGAGAAGGACACGGAAAGGGAGAGACAGAGAGAGAAGTGGAGAGAGAAAGAGTGAGGCGAAAGCGAAAGAGAATACCAGTGTGTTCTCCTCCCGGCGGCGCCTCGGGGAATATGAATGAGCGCACGGAACGAGTTTGCCATTGATCCACATTGATCCAAACGGAGAGCCAGCTTTTATTTGTTTCCCGAATAAGCCCAAGTAATCTCTGTTCTCATTCCCTTGTTTATGCGAATATCAATTCTCCAGCCATCCAAGGAGCAACCTGCATCCAAGATGAAAAGCATGAGAAGGCTCTGAGAACCCTCGGTTAATTCAGCAACCGTCCCAAACATCTTTTATTGACATAGCCACCGCCTTGATTGTAATTGTGTTTCCAACCTCCAATTACTTTTTGCATAATATATTCTGTCCTCATACTCCACAGATGTAAAATAATCTTCTGAGTCCACCTACGCATTTTAAGTGAATTGAAAATGGGATTTGACATTGTTTATCTTACACATGAGCTCTGCATACACACTCTCAAAGATATGCTCCAGTATTTTACAGCAGTTCATGTATATCAACAGTTGTTACTGTTCCCATAAAAAAATTGTTGTGTTTTTATATTTGTGTCATTTCATGTTACTTTGGAAGCATCTGCCTGACTGTACCGCTGATGTGTGTTCTCCTAACAGTGTATACTGTTGATGTGTGTTCTCCTAACAGTATATACTGTTGATGTGTGTTCTCCTAACAGTATATACTGTATGTGTGTTCTCCTAATAGTATACACTGTTGATGTGTGTTCTCCTAACAGTATACACTGTATGTGTGTTCTCCTAACAGTATATACTGTATGTGTGGTATGTGACTGAGCACTACTGTATGTGTGGTATGTGACTGAGTTGAAGCACTGCGATCTCCCACAGAGGCCTTGGCCTCTCCTGTTCCTGTGTGTGGGAGAAGCTAATTTAGTGATCTCCTGCCCGGCTGGATGGGAAGACGGGGAGGATGCCTCAGACACCGGCAGGCGAGGAGCAGGAGACGTGTCAGGAGCGGGGGATGGGAGGGGAGGGGAGGCAGCCAATAACATCAAGACGACCTAGTCCGTCTCCTGGACACGATGGCAGGCCAAGACATATCTCCGCACACCATGCCACACCGGAGACAGACATCAAAATACACAGAGATCCTTTCCACATCAAATGGATAGAGAGTCACGGAAGCCATTCCTGTCACTCTCCCACTCCCTCTATCTCTTACGGACACACTCTCTTTCTCTCTCTCTCTCTCTTTCTCTCTCGCTCTCTCTCTCTCGCTCTCTCTCTCTTTCTCTCTCTCTCTCTCTCTGTCTTTCACTCCCTTTCTCTGTGTCTGTGTTTGTGTCTCCCTTCTTCTTTTGGACTCTCAAACGTACCCTCTCATCTCCCTCACTGTCTCTTATTCTCTGTTTTCTCTCTCTTCCTTGTTTTTTTGCTACTTCACACTTTTTGCTCTCTTCCTCTCTTCCTCCTGCGCCAGCAGCTAATCTATACTGCCCGCCCGCCCGCCCGGCCCTGTGTGGCACATCCGCAGGTTCTGGTTCTATCTGCCTGTCCCTGAGTTATAGGCCTTCAGAAAGAGTCCCCCGGGTCCCATAATAGTCCCAGAGGAGCTTTTATAGAGCAATGTTCCTGGAGACTTATTGTGCAAAACAAAGCTTTTCTGTCTCGCTTAACGCAGGCCTTTCTCTGGGGCCAGCACAGACACTGGGTTATTCCCGAGGGCTTTTGTCTAATGTCTCGTGGTACATATTTGTCTGCTGTCATGGACAGACCAAAGCAAGCCCTTAAAGAGGAATCAGTGTGGCTGCACAGGAGTAGAGACAGGGTGATGCCATGGACCAGTCCATGTGCTTTTCATCTGGTACGCACATAATGTGTATAATGTCAGTTTTAGACATGTGAATTTATATATGATATACTGTATGTATGAAAGGATAATGTATGTATGTATGTAATAGATGTATGTTATATGTAAAGGATAATGAACATTTGGGTGGCAGAAAACAAAGTTCAGTGAGGTGGTAATGCGATACACCTTTATGTGCATTATTTTAAGTCCATTATCGCACTTATACCACAAATCCCATACCTACATTATATTAATTTGCAGATCTAATTTCCATGTCTTCATCCTCACAAAGGGCTTGTTTGTAGAACTACTTATTTCTTTGTATAGTTCATTGTATTGTATAATATTGTATAGTGCAGTTATTGACTGTGATCCATTACAGTTTTGGTGAAATTCAGTTAAATTCTCCTCAGGCTGTTTATGCACAGTCCTGGCTCTGTTAATGGGAAACAAACAAAGTGTCTTGAACCAAGCCACACACTATCAGCCAATTAACACCTTGGGTCAGGAGCACGGAAGGGAGGCGTCTAATTTCATTGATTGTTGAGCTATTAGCAACCTTTCACCAGGATTGTGGACTACAACTGTAAATGACATTGTTTTCTTTTCTTCTTCTCCTTTTTCACTCTCTCACACTCTCTTTCATTGAGTTCATCATCTAACATCTGTATTTACACAGGGGGGTCATACACACACAATATTTTCCACAACAATAAAGCTGGTCAGGTTTAGCCATTTTTTTGTAAACTGCCTGTCAAATTTAAAATGTACCATCTGAATGCACCATCTAGTCATCATTGTATATGTCATATTTTGAAACATTGGTCTGTGCCTCTGGTCTGCAGATATTCATGTCCATAAGCACCATAAATATACTTCAATGTTACTGATTATTTTCACAGCGAATCTTGATTGCACACAACTATTCTGAAATGAGAAATGTAGCAGAAACAATAACACACCACTGTGGCAATAGACTGGTAATTTAACTTCAAAACTCAGATGTAATCAGGTCCTCTTCTGGTATTTGATAAGGTGACTGACAGTGCCAGGCAATAATGAACATGGGCAGTGCTTTCCCCACGGGTAACTGTATACCCGAAGACGTATGTATTACAATGTGTCTGTTTATATTTGTCATATTGCGAATAGCAGGGAAGAACAGGGCAGCAGGAAGACTGAGAAGAAGAAGGCGAAGGTGTATGGTCAAAGAGAACATGTCTTTGGGACACTGAGGACTATTTGTGTTTAACCTCAGAGACCTGCAGAGTTCAATGAAAATGGCGCATTAGATATTCACCTCTGACCTGAATTTCTCTCACATACTGTTTTTACATTCATTAACATGTTTATTATATTAATTATATTTTAATTCATTTAATGTATTTATTCACACCATAGATTCCCTATTCTCCTTTGGAAAATTGCTACATATATACATTTATATTTTATTATGTGGGTTTGCTTATGATCCAAACTCAATAACTCATTTTTTTCCATTTTCTTTTTCATCTAAATTGGTTTATCCAGCTTCTGTCATAATTCTGTTCAGTAGTCACACTCACTACCTGGATTGGTGTTATATCTGCCTCTGCCCCTCATATTTCTTTTGCAGCTTTACATTTCTATCCATTTCTCTCTAACACTGTTGGAGTTGCACACCAATGCCATGTTTTTTCTCTCTCTCTCGCTCTCTCTCTCACTCTCTCTCTCACACACACACACACACACACACACACACACACACATTTCTGTAATGGAGTCGAGCCTCTTGTTCTGTGGCTTTGGTGTTGTGAAACGGCGGCGATGCCCTTGCGCATTTTCTGCTCAGTAGAGCCTGCCGTCCTCCGAGCGCCGGGGTAATTAGCTCTCCTATGTTGGGCATCCCCCTGCACCACCACCCCTGCCTCTGGTGAGATGGGGCTGCCGTAGTCAAATTAACCAGGAGAAAGGTCAACACAGGAACTCTTCAGACCACAGAGCAGGGGCAAATTAAACAGAACAAGATGCTTGGAATAAGAATAAGACCTAGGGCAGAGACATTTGAATAGAAGTTACTAGATTACATCTCCCTGCCTCTATGATGTGTGTGTGTGTGTGTGTGTGTGTGTGTGTGTGTGTGTGTGTGTGTGTGTGTGTGTGTGTGTGTGTGTGTGTGTGTGTCTCTCTCTGAGTGTGCGTGTGTGTGTGTGTGTACGTGCTATAGTCAGAGTGTCATGGCAGGTGCTTGTAGATAGTATACATATGAGGAAGCAATTCGATAGCGATAGTTGTTCTGTAAAGTTTCTCTCAAGTTTACCACCAAATTCCTAACAACACGTTTTCTGTTCTCTTAGATCTTACATTGATCTTCAATGTTAAGAAATAGCTTAGAATGCATATAGTACTGTACCCTTGAAACGCTGAGAAACAGTCACAATATGAAGATGCCTTCTCTCACACTCATATTTTACCTTAGATGTGAATTTTTTCGCCCTACAGTAAAGCAACTCAGCACTTTAAGAGACCCTGTCCCTTGAAATGAACACTGTATCTTGCCATATTTTCTCATAAACTGGAAAAATGGCAGTATCTGTTGCTGGTAATAATAGCCCCTATGCAATCTGTCAGAGAGGGGACAAATAAGCTGTGTGCCGCTCCCCAGTGGAAATTCATTTTAAATCTCATTTTCTGCCAGCATTTCACTTTTGCCTAAGATTTTTCCCTCTCCCTTCCTCCCTCCCCAGCGCCCTCCCTGCCCCCCCCCCCCCCCCCCCCCCCCCCAACCCCATTTCCCTCCTTCTCTCCACCTTCATTCATTTCCCTCTCCTCTCCTCTGCTCTCTCCTCCTTTCCACCCTTGTTCACTCCTCTTCTCCCATTACACTACCTGGCAGCCCAGGGAGATAACTTGAAAATAGGAGACATTGTTAATCTCAGCCGTAATATCTCTAGAGTGGACGCCAAGGGTGTGTTGTGTTGAGAATTTGCTCACACAGATATTCTAAAAGCGGAACAGAAATACAACCACAGACACCTATGCGTAACCACTAAAGTAATATTCGGATCATGAGTTCTGGTGCGGAGGAAAGGTTTGGGTGGATTAGATTAGGGCAGAGGAGGCATGTGCATCCATATTTACTTATCAGGGGTATAATGTCATTTTTCTGCCTTCAGTGAGAGGATTTCTGTGTGGTGTGTGTTGTATATGCAAACATGTAAACAAATAAGAAGCCATGCATACATATCTAAACATAACACACAAAATGACTGCTACTATGAAACACGAATTTATGCTATCTTGCCTGAAATCCAAAGACTAATATTTTAGTATTGAACTCATCTTTTATTTTAAACTGAATTGTAAGCGTTCAACACAAAAAAGAGACAGTTCCTATAATAGGAAGAGCGAAAATGCATAAACAAATGTCATGTGTGAGGAAAACAACAGTGTCGCCTGGGAGCAAGCTGATAATCCCACTAGGCAGTAGTCTTCAGAGCAAAGCCCCACTGCATAGCACTGCACCGCTACTGGCACTGATGAATTCCACCTTTGTTCCCCCCGGGTATCATGTTGCTTTCGCAAATACCCCGCCAGCCGGGCCATGCTCATAACTGCACCTGCCCGCCTTGATCTACTGTTGAAAGCCCGGTGTCATCTCAAAACGATTAAATCATCCCGCTCCCTCCTCACCAGAAACGAACAAATAACTTTATATTAGAACAAGGCCAAGGTCAGACTAGCCTATCAGTGGGGACATCTATTTTGAGAATTGCTTGCAAGTCTGCCACAGTATGGCAAACACAATGATAGAGCCAATATTTTAGCTCAAGCAGAACCTCTTTCCTGCGGCCGAGCGGAGGTATTGCTGCCTGCAGATGTCACGGAGACCGCAGCAATGATCAGTCTGGACGATCAGGTGCACGGGAATGTGCTGAGTCTCCAGCTGAGATTGATTGGCTGACTTGAAGCCCGACAATCCAAAAATAAACTCATCGTTTTAACTCATAGCGAGCTGTTTACCGCAATCCAGGGTAAGAAATAGCCATAATTATCCGGGACAGCGGCGTATATTTTTCCAATGTTAATGGTACTGTTGATGGAACATTGCTTTCACTTCCATTAGTAAATTCTACCTTTATACCACTTCTGTGACAAGTAAATAACCGCCGTATGTGATCTGTGCACTCACAGTAATGTTTGGTGTGTTATAGCAGAGCCTGAGATGGTGATTCATTTAACTTCTTCTAGGAATGCTTCAGTTTTGCAGTTCCATGGACATTCCTATGATGTGTTTGGTAGCTAACTGGCCTCAAGGTTCTAGGATAAGAGATGCACAGTATCCTCTTTGCTTTGACAAACAAACCCATTTATACAGCTGGTTGTTTCTTGTGTGAAATCAAGCGCTTGATGTTTCCTTTTTACACAAAAAAAAACTGAAAATTGAATTCGTCAGATTCTTGTTTAAATGGTGGGTCCTCAAGGGGGAAAAAGGAGAGCAAAGGAACACTAATCACTATTCAAATGGAATGAGTCATCTTGGCCTCATACCACTATTTGTCTCTAAAAAATCCATCAGAGGCCATTATATCCTGAGTCGCTCTTGTGGTGTAAACATTAAAATAAATCACTCATTCCAGCTACATGTCATTTATTTGGATTATCTCCTTCAAACAGAGACGTTTAATTTCATGCAGAATGACATTTCTGTTTGCTCCCATTTCTGTAATTCTCATGAAACACTGCTGTTCTGCACTGGTAGGACGCAAATCATATCTTTGTAGGGGCTCACTACAAAGACAAACCGATAATGGAAATTGCAGAAAAGCCTTCTTTGTCTCACTAATTTTTTTGCCACTCATAAAGACATTTTAAAGAAAATGAAAGTGCTCGTTTTCCTCGACTGTTGTCCAGTTGCGGCATCACATGTCTCCGGTTCCCTTTCAAATTAATCAGAACTTGTAAACAGGAAATGAGGTGGCATTTTCCAATAATGAGAAATACTATTTCCTGGCCCCAGCGACGAAGATTGACATTTTCCATTACAAAGCAAAAAATGTACATGTGTTCCTCAATCCCAGTGTCGTAGGAGTTGATTTTGGCACAGTGCAGGCGGTCAGGTCATCAATCTTCAGTCTCCGCACTCTCAGCCCTGCACGGGGACGGCGAGGTGCTGCAATGATTTATTAAAAGGGGGGCATGGAGGAAACCAGTTGCAAAGGAGGCCTGTAAATCCTGATAAAACTTGGATAAAAGCAATTTAATGCCATCAATCATGAGATGCTGGCCTGCAACTTACGGGGAGTGGCAAGGGGGGTGGGCGAAGAGGCATTAGTACCTAAACTGAGACCTGTAGGCAACTTGAATTCAACAGTTCTTTTGTTTTTGTGGGATTTTTTTTTTACAAATCGTGAGGAAAAAATGTTGACAAGAACAAAATGGTGACATGGGGGGTGGTCATACTATGGCCATGAACTTAAGTAAGAGAACAATGATGATATTGCTATGGAGGGCAATGGATAGTGGATTTGTGATGTCCTATATTCAGTACACATTAATCTAGCTAAGGTTAGTCTCCATATTGCAGAAATACCAACATCTCTTCCCAAAAAAGGAGAGTTGCTGTTGCCTCAACCGTGGGTTGTCCTAGCAGTCTTACTCAGGGTGATGCATCTTTTTATTGGACAAGCAGGACTGGGAAAGGCCTTGAGGAATGATTTAATTTACTCTGCCAAGCAGTAACTCAAACACAGCTTTGCCAGTGTGCCTGCATCAGGGATCGGCCACATTTAGCAATGCAATGCACTCCCTGAGCAATGCAAACCAGACAGATTAATACGAGAAAGTCCATTTGCCTCAAGGAGGAAAAACAATTTTAAAAATCAAGAGGGGGGGGGGGGGGAGTTTTTTTAGGTCCCCTGGGGTGTGTTTGATCCGAAATTGTATGATTGTATATGGAACCAGGCGCGGCTAGCTCCTTAAATCGCAGCACTTGATGGAGAACTTATGGGCTGTGTGTTGCCAGCTCTGCTCCTGATGGTAAAGATGCATGAAGTGATTAATCCTAATAAACATCTGTTGACATTAATGGGACAATTCAACCTGCTCACTGCAGATGTCTGGGTCACGTGTTTTGGGCACCATGTATTTTTCCACTAATTTGAACCTTTGAAAATATATATTTATACTGAGACATCTGTGCCGCCATGAAGAGTGAAATTCTTGAGGCTGACAATGAGAATTTTATCACCTTTGTTCACTGTCTTTTATTTGTTTATTTGTTTACTTTAACACAAGGAGAACTTCCTGAACAATTAGCCTCTATTTATTACAGCTGGCTGCACAGCATTCTTCACTGTCATTGTCAACACATGGAGTCTATACACACTGCCTCCAACAGAGCCTCCGGGCTCTGCACCACCTGTGCTTTGGAAAAGTTGAAAAATAGATTATCACGGTGGCACATGAGTGAAAAACACAAAAACAAGAAGAAAAGGAGAAAACTAAAATGTGCTGCCCTGAAGTGCAGATACACCATACACATGTGGTCCTGTTCTAGTTTGAGCTAATGTAAGCTTAACGTTACAGTTAGCGCTAAGTACATAGGTTGGTGGTGACTCCCATGCACACATATCAGTGAACAGAGATAGCAATTATAGGAGCCCAGCGAACTATGAGTTTTTGTAAGGAATTTATTTTGTATTGTATGTCCCTCAGAGGAATTTTCTTACTTTTACCAATGGGACATTTTTTACACAAACTGGGACATGTTTTACACAAACTGGGAAATGTTAGCTAGCTGTCGCATGCTAGCTTGGTAGCTGGCTATCCATATATAGGAGAATTGACGACACGCCGTTCGTGTAGCAGAAAATAATGCATGTTCAAGGTGGTAATGCAGCCACGTCACAAAGCGCATGCACCTCAAAGTGCTTTCATTTCTGCTACCCAAATGCTGAGAAGTCTATCATCTCGCTCACTGAACGCAAAAACTGACTTCGTTTGCAGAATTTCTTCTTTCCGTCAGACATCGAGTCTTGGCCACATTACCACCTCAAACATGTGTTATTTTCTGCTACCCAAACGCCGTGTTGTTGCTGTGTGTCCTGCTGTCATTATTGGTGTATTATTTAATAATAAAAAGGTGACAAAGATGTGAGTATTTTATACTACTGCACAGGCTCTATGGTCTGGCAGTTACATTGGTTAGGTTGCTGGCTATGAGTACTTGCGTGTGACAGTGAGAGGATTGGCCGCTGTGGGAAGTCCCCAACCAATAGCACAAGGAATTTCTTCCTGTATAACTAAAATGACCTGTCTAGAGTACCTAATGACTGCTGTGAATGGGGCAGCTGACAACAAGGGAAAGACCATGTGACGGCCTGGAAAGGCAGCTGGCAGCAGGGAATAGACCCCACTGGAGCTGCTTTGGGCTAGCAACCTGTACCAGCAGCATTTGTGGCAGATACAACCAAGTAAATAAGTGGGCAAGCTGACCAATCAGAGCACACTGGGCGGGTCTTAAAGACACAGGAGCTCTAAAGGCCAAAACCCACTGGCGGCATCAGGCGCACATCAGTGTTAGAGTTTAGAACATGGGTCTGTTTCTTGAGTGTCAGGTCCATTAAAATGGCTTGGTTTTCAATTAAATCCACATATTTTCACCGTCTTCAACAACTTCAGCCAACTCCTATGGCACTGTGGGTTAAAAGAATGACTTTTCTTTCCTTAACAAATCTAACCATTTTAACAGTAACACCATCAATGGATGTTTCAGAACATCCGGTGCATTCCGCCGAGCGTAGCCACCAGTGGGTGTTGGCCTTAACAAAGCGCTCGACACTGAGGATGAATAGAGATGTACACTATGAGTAAAGTGCCGTAGGATGAATAGACATGAGTACACTATGAGTTAAG
>NC_045166.1:2430582-2447130 GCF_900700415.2 Clupea harengus
TGTTCGGCTTGCGCCCGAAACATCATCGTACAAACCCCAGAAGGCGAGACTCCTCCGCATAGCCGGGCATCGGGAAACTCGGACTATGATTATTTGGATATGGATAAGATGAGCATGTATAGCGAAACAGACAGTGGCTACGGGTCGTACACACCGTGCCTCAAATCGCCAAACGGAGTGCGGGTGTTCCCACCAGCGCTTGTGCACCGTCACTGTTCCATCACCTGCCCGCTTTGCCACCGTAGCGTCTCTCTAGACGAGCGGGGGTTGAGGGGCTTCCCACGGAACAGGCTGCTGGAGGCGATCGTGGCTCGCTACCAACAGAACCGCGCTGCCGCTGTCAAATGCCAACTGTGCGACCGTAACCCTGTTGATGCCACGGTGATGTGCGAGCAGTGTGATGTTTTCTACTGCACACCGTGTCAACAGCGTTGCCATCCCTCCCGTGGACCCCTGGCCAAGCATCGTTTAGTGCCACCGACTCAGCCGCCACCCGCTGCCCTGCAGCAGCCTAATGCCACGGCGCGCAAACCGGCAACATGTGCGGAGCACGACGCAGAGAACTACAGTATGTACTGCATCAACTGCAAGCTTCCAGTGTGTTACCACTGTCTAGAGGATGGCAAGGAGGGCAAGCATTGCAAACACGACGTGAAACCTCTGGCCAACATGTGGAAACAGCACAAGGTGAGAGACAGAATGAGGGTAGCCAGCAAGCTGCACATTTCAGCCACAACTATGCGACAAATATGTCAGCAGTTTGAACTTTAAAATGTTTTGACGGGAGTAATTTAGTAGCTACTGCTCAGTCAGTCTTAATATGATCAGCCTTTATCTAATTTAATGAACACACACACACACACACACACGCACTCACACACACACACACATTGCCCCAAAGCTACTCAGACTTATTCTTGTACACACACACACACACACACTCTAACTGTAGTTACAACTTGCCTGAAGCTGTGGGTCTGCAATGCTAATTTCTGAGTAGGTCACCAGTTTGTGTTTTCTCCCTCCTAATGCTACCCCACACATCAAGAGGAATTTAGATGCCATGACTCCTGCTGTGTGCTTTGGCCAGTTTGAAATAATGGATTTGGGCTGAAGCCTCTAAGTGCAAAACCTTGACATTTTGTCTTACAGAAAGCAGTCAATTTAGTAAATGAACTTAAAAGCCGTTTTCCCTTTCAGCACTGGCTGACTCACAAATGCTCTTATAAAAAAAGAGAGATGGGATGATTTGTTGGTCCTTAAAATCTTCTGGAGTCAAACCCTGCGGTATGTTTATTGAACACTCGATTGGCCCCCTTTCAGCCAAATGCTGACTGTAAATGAGAAACTAGGCTATGGGTTCACCTTAACACGCACTGTCCCACAAATGGGCCGTGAAAATCAAAGAAGTGTGAACGCGAGTAAATATGTAATGAGTAGAATAGATGAAAGACGCGGAATGCTTCCTGCTTATCTCTCTCTTGCATTCCACACATGATTTATGATATCCATCACCACCATCCATTTAGTCAAGAGAGATGAAGGAAGGACATTGCTGACAAATGTGGGAGGACAGAAAAAATATCCCACATTAGAGAGATCCAGTGATAGTGGATGGAGGGGGAGAGATGGAGAAATGAAGGCAATAACATGCCTAGATACGGCGGGGGTGGGTGTGGGTGGGGAGGGAGGAGCTGGAGTCCTCTCCATTATTTTGGGCAGATTGTCTCTGAGTGGCTCTGATGCGGTGCTTGACATTTCTACGCCTCGCTGTGATCTCAGCAAAACGCCTCAGCGAGAAGTAGATCAAGGGGAGTTTGGGGGTCTTTAGTGGAATTAGTGCCATTGTCTGGTTCAGGGTCCTACCTCTCAGTCACTTACAGTACTTTCGCTATCTTTCTATCCTTCTCCGTCTTTGTCTTTTGCTCTAGGCCTGTCTGTGAGCTCTGGTTCAGCTCCCAGTGACATTTTCCACAGTTCTAGGTCATATATATCCTGCTGATTTGCAGATGTCTTTTAAACTGCTTGGTAGTTTCATTATCCTATTTGTTGTCCTGCATGTGAGAGCCAGTCAGCTGGGAGCTTATGAGCAATGGGTTTAACACAGAGAACCATATGGAGTGAAATGGATCTGCCCTTATGCTTTTACTCGTCTAAGCCTGTGATATTTTGGGGAAATTTCCTGCGTGCATTCTGCTGGCTCTCGCTCATAGATTAGTGTGGGTTTGACAGGAAGCTGTGTGGAGTGGAGACAGTGACAAGGCATTTTATTGGAGCTTGTTGTGTGCTTACAGATAATGCAGCTCCCCCTGTCAGGCAGGCTCTGGGAGGGGCATCAGTGCAGATGGGCAATAGCTAGATGGACAAGAGCTGCCCTACTGAGTGGAGGGGAATGGGGGGCATGGAGCTCCGACAGTGGGCAGCAGAGCTGAATCAGCGTTGAGCCCGACTCCCTACCAGGGACGTTACTATAGGGGGTGCAAGCAGGTGCGGTCGCACCTGGGCCCGTGGGTCTAGGGGGGCCCGTAGCTGGGACCCATAGACATATTTATGTCGATCTAAATAGTCTGAATAGCCAAGTCGCATTGCCAAAAATACTGATGTATACCCATATTCAGCGAAAAAATGACACTGACAAGCGTTATAGGCGGATACACAGTTTTAAGTGTTTTAGGCAGAATATGTTTGCGGGGGGAGGGGCGTGGTGGTGGCGGCGGTTACAAACATGAAAAAAAGGGTACGGGACTGTAAAATGTTTTGGGAACCACTGCCTTACGCCACTGACTAGGGCCCGTCATAATAGCCTGCACCTGGGCCCGTCGTAACTACGTTACGCCACTGCTCCCTACTGTCCTGTGTGTGATCCACTGAGCCTGTCCAGTGTCCACTCTCTGTGGGGTTTAGGCCTCTTTTTTTGTGGGCCATGTCAATAAGGATGGTTGTGTTGAAATACTACTACTGGCAAAACACTGGTTCATTCAGTTGGGCCATGTGGGGTATTGAATTCTGTCATTGCAGTTTGGTTGTTGGATTGTGAGTTGATGGGAAATGTGTAACATTGTTGGTGGAGCTTGCCTGCTCAAGTCTTGCTTTACAAATCGCATCACAAAATCTCAGTAGTCATCAAATTATTTTCTTTCAGGGAATGGGAATGCCAGTTCAGTAAATGGGAATTCGACCTCTGAGGAATACATTGCATTCCTGATGTTTGTTTGTTTTTTTTGTCAGTGAAGCTTCATTTGATTACAAGCTATCTGAAAGGGGGGCAAGCCACACAGTGGCAAAACAATCTGAGCCTCTGAGGGCACAGCAGAATATATTAGCATGTATCCCAAACAGGATGAGACATGCAAGAGGGGACTTGAGGGACAGTCACTTTGGCACAGTTTGCTTTGGGTAGCCATGCAGAAACACCACGAGCATCTATTTTAAGCCCTCGCTGCGGACCCACACTCTGCATTAGAGGAACAGAATGCCTGGGCTGCAGCGAGCATGTGTGTGTGGGGGGGATTGCTACTGTAAGGCTGACCGTGGGTAGATAGCCGGCTGAGCTGATGAAAAATTAAAACGGCACTGGAAGTTTTGACCCCCTTCTTATTCGGTCCAAATGCAATTAGAATGCGATGAAAATGGCCAATCCAATTGATGGATTGCCTCCTTCTTTTTGGAAAAATGATGCTCTCGTCTCCTTATGAATACTGCCTTTCTTATTTTTCAGTGTTATTATCAGCTTCTGAAACCCATTCTGCTGATAGGGATCTGTGAGAAAGCCCCACTGGATCAAAGAGATGGAGCTGCTGCTGGTGCTGGTGCTCTGGGAGGGGATGGGTTGGGCTTGGGCAGATATAGTGGGTAAGATTTGGGACAAGGAGGAAGGAAATGTGTTTGTGTGTGTGTTTGTGTGTGTGTGTGTGTGTGTGTGTGTGTGTGTGTGTGTGTGTGTGTGTGTGTGTATGTGTGTATGTGTGTGTGTGTGTGTGTGTGTGTGTGTGTGTGTGTGTGTATGTGTGTATGTGTGTGTGTGGGTGGGGGGGGTTTTGTGATCATTTTGGCAATTGAAGTATCCCATCTTGCGAGGGCTCTAGTTCATTCCAAGTGATTGGCTGCGACCAGCGAGTGGAGAAATCTAGTTACAGATGGCGCTGGATGGGATGAAAGCCTGCGCTGCTGCTGCTGCTGCACTGCTGCCGCTGCGCAGGAGTACCTCGGGCGCAGGGGGGCCGGGGCCAGAGATAGCACAGGCTCTGTGACTCCTACTCACTGAGCAAGGGGGAATGTAGGTTAATGTATCCGGCTTGAATGCATCTGTGTGCCTCGTCTATGCGCTCCAACTGGCCAATGAGTCTTTCTCTCCCTCTCTCTCTCTCTCCCTCTCTCTCTCTCTGTTCTTTTCTCTTTTTTCTCTCTCCCACTCACCCACTCTCATCCCCCTCTCTCTGATTCACCCTCTCTCTTTCCCTGTCTCTCTCTTACTCATCCTCTCTTTCTCTCCCACTCATCCTTGCCCTCTCTGCCTCTCACTCTCTCACCTACTCACTCTCTCTTTAGTTGTCCTCTCTCTCTCTACCTCTCTCACCTCACAAACACACAGGCACACACATAAACGCACACACAAAAATACCACCACACACACACACACACACACACACACACACACACACAGTGTCTCTCTCTCTCTCTCTCTCTCTCTCTCTCTCTCTCTCTCTCTCTCCTACCAGCCTATGAGAACTGGGACAGAGTCATCTGCATAAGAAACCAAGGCAACCCAGAAGGAAGGAAGGACACAAGTTCCTCCGTGCTATTTCCGTCAGTATGAGTGTGTAGCTTCTTACGCAGGACCTCAGTGTAGTTTCAACTGTTCGTGTGCATCTGCTCAGCTAACATGTTACCATGGCTACTGAGCAGCATTGAGCTAAATTAGTAACGTTTTCTGTTAATACCGATAATTTCAACAAATGAAAATGTATGACTATTCCCCGATAAATTGAGACTGAACAAAGGAAAATAAATTGCTGCTTTTGGGGCACTGAAGGAGTCAGCTATGATGCTATATGCTATACGATCTGAAGAATGTTTCACATCAAGGCAACACATGCTATTCTACATAGTCATGCATTTATTAATTGCAAGTTACAAGTTTCATCAATATTTCAATGGATCTATAATATGGCTCTATAGTGTCGGCCAATTACATCACAATGCATCGGCTGTGTAGGCAGCATTTGTAGATTTCTTTTTTCTTTTTTCTCTAATCTGGCCTGGTTTCTCCCCAGACTGCTGCCTGGTGTCCTCTCTCAGCCCATAATGTGCGTGGTGGCAGCTTAGAATGCACTGCCTGGTTCAGTGCAAAGGAAGAAGAGAGAGGAGAGAAAGCTCTGTGTTGCCGTGTGATGCACACTGGCCTGAGAGCACAGGGCACAAAACATCAGTCTTGCTCACTGGACCGCGGTGGTACACACACACACACACACACACACACACACACACATACACACACACACACACACACACACAGACACACACACACACACACACACACACACACAGTTCAAGAGATTTGTGTGTATGTGTGAGCGTTTGAGCTGTGGCTGCAGATTGGTTCTGCTCTCATCCAGATGTGGGGAGTTAATGACACAGCTGCTGAGAGGGAGGGAGAGAGAGAGGGAAAGAGAGAGAGGAGAGAGAGAGAGAGAGAGGGAGAGAGAGAGAGGAGAGAGAGAGGAGGGAGAGAGAGAGGAGAGAGAGAGGGAGGGAGAGAGAGGGAGAGAGAGAGGGAGGAGAGAGGGAGGGAGAGAGAGAGAGAGGGAGAGAGAGAGGGAGAGAGAGAGGGAGAGAGAGAGAGAGGGAGAGAGAGGGAGAGAGAGAGAGAGGGAGAGGGAGGGAGAGAGAGAGAGAGGGAGAGAGAGAGAGAGGGAGAGAGAGAGGGAGAGAGAGAGAGAGAGAGGCAGAAAAGAAGAGAGGAAAGCGGGTGAGAGAGAGAGAGGGAGAAAGAGAGGAGGATGACCCAGCCCTCATGACGCGTATATCCCTGCAGACTCAGCACAGTCAAGGTCAGCGTGCTGATCAGGTCAGATTTGTATTGTCTTACAGTTACATGACAAACAGGCCTGTGCAGCTGAAAATGAATCTGCACTTAGCCCCATGGAAAAGCACTCACAAATACTCCCCCTAACCACCTCTCTCTCTCTTCCTCTCTCTCTCTTTCTTCTCCCTCTCTCCCTCTCTCTCTCTTTCTTCTCCCTCCCTCTCACCATTTTTCTCCCAGATCATGTTATCTGCAAACCACCACATAAACACCAGACATAGACAATAAAAACCTCACTGAAAACAGAGGTATTGAAAGGAAATAAAGAGACGGTGACTTTGTGTTTTGGTCATAAATGTGATATATTTTGACCCCATTTTCCCAAACGAGCGTCTACTCCAGCCTACTTTCATGCGATGCCTTTGAGATGTTTCCAAAACAATGGCTGTGCGCTGCATCCTCGCCGGCCAAATCACGCTAATGTCCTTCTCCATCTCTGTCACGTCTGGCGGGAGCTCGGCCATTCGTTTGTCACACGGTGGAGGAGGGGTGGGGTGGGAGGTGGGGGGTTGGTGCAGCGGCGCGCTGCTCTTCAAATCTCCTTCAAAGCAGCCAGGCGTCCTGCTTCTCAGTCATCCAAGTCCTGGTTGTCCTGCCAAGGCCAGATAGCATATCCTATCAAAGTGTGCAGGAGCCAGCACGACATGACTCGCATCCTGAGTGAGCTCCACCACCACTGCTGTTGACCTTGGCCAGAGCCCCTCTGTTGTCAATAACTAAGTCTGTTCCCTTATGAGGACCAAATGCCAACCAGTTGCCAATTAATCAAGCAACAGGCTCTCCACTAATTGGAACAAGCCCTCGTGCCTTTGTGGCTTTGACCTTCTGGTCCCAGGTCCACCCCACCAAGAAAGGCCTGAGCAAAAGATTGTGGCCTTGGCCCACCCCAAAGTCATCTCATCTTGGGAAGGAGAGGGGAGAGGCTTGAAAAGAGGGAGGAGGAGGAGGAGGAGGAGGAGGAGGAGGAGAAGGAAGGGCATCACTCATCCCCTTGTTAGCCACGCAGCAGACAGCTTGCTGGGGCAGATGGCGCATTAAGGCAGCGTGGAGGGCTGGCTTGATGGAAGGTAAGGTACTCCGGAGCCTGCCAGGCCGAGGGCCACACGGGGGGGGGGGGGGGGGGGGGCGGGGGGGGATAGGGGTGTGGAGGAAGTGGAGCAGGTGGGTGTGTGAGGTGTGGAAGCTGGCCAAATTGATCTCAGCCGGGGTCCGTGTTCCCCATGATTGTTCATCACTCAAGGGTATCAGAAAAAAAGTGCACCAGGCTCAAAGATAACAAACACAACTCAAGAAAATGCATTAAAAATACACACAGACACAGAGAACGTCTCTGGACATGTCAGTGCCTGTATGGCTAGTGGGTTTCTTCTTTTTATTGTAAGTGGGGTTTTTATTACTGTTGATCAAAAAAAAGATTTGCCATCACTGTTTGTCTGCCAAAATTCTGAATTTGAATGCATTTCATATGCTGAATTCTTCAGTGAACTGTGGTCCATACGCGCCTCCACTGAATCAGTATGGTTTCTCTCTGCAGGCTGTTGTGGTGTCTCTGTGTCTCTCTCCTGCACACTGTCAGCTCACGCTCTGCCCCCTCTTCTCTCTCCGCCACCCAGGGTCAGCTCTCTCAGGCTTTAAATGGAGTGTCAGACAAAGCCAAGGATGCCAAGGAGTTTCTGGTTATGCTGAAGAACATGCTGCAGCAGATCCAGGTAAAAATCTCAGCTTTCTTATTGAAAATCTCTCTGGGGGTCCCCAAGGACACTAGAACAAAGAGTGTGCGGAATGCACAACCAGGACATAATGAGGGAAGATGCAGTGCCCTCCATGGAAACACTCGCAAGGTAATATTGCTTCACTAAAAAGGAATGCACAACATGTGTCTTTGCTTTTTACAATGAGAAGTAGGAGTTCGGTACAAGACTGGGAAATCTTCTTTTTGCCAGACGGCTGCACACCAATAAACAAACAAATAAAAAAGGAAAATGGGTTACTATTCTCTGCGGAGATTCTCAGACCTCAATATTGAGGATGTGGGGTAAGCAATGTCATTTTTTGTTCTTGTGTTCAACTCTGCAGAAAAAAACCCCCTCTGGATTATGGAGGTCTTTTTTTATTTTTAGGCTGGCACTACTTCTAAAGCCCTTCTTACTAGCCAGCAGGCAGGGAAAGTATCTGTTTGCAGCCACATGCTCTACAGAGGCTGCCGGGAGAGCAGCCTCAGCAACACAATCAGCACTGAGCCTTAGTCCTCCCCAAGACAATTTAGGCTATTACAGCCTTACAACACTGTCACGTCTTATCAGCTATGAAAATGTGTGTGTACGGCCTTTTTTTCACATTGGGTTTTGAGGGATTCTTGTCTTTGTTAAGTCCCATGCAATGGGCAGAAGCTTTAGCCCACTTCTCTGGGTGCATTGAAGAGTCAGGTCTGCACGGCTGCCATCCAGTTGCTCATACGCCATCGGCGATTAGATCAATGGTTAATGCAAGGAGATGCAGCATAATAGAGAACAGGGGGGGGAGAAATTAAATGACGAACAGGCAGACGTTCCATATTAGCCGTGAAATGCTCCAGTAGATCGGGGAAATAAATGTAAAGCATGAGCTTGACATTGGCAGTTTTGTCAGCATTGCTATTTATCTATAAAATTAAGTGTCAAAATGCATCACATTCAATTTAGACGCACGGTATTGCCAGTGGCGATGTACCTCACATGCTGGTTTGTAGGCAAGAATGTTTTGCTTAAAACAATGGTTGACTTCATTCCTGCTCGCACGGAATATTCCATTTCAGGGAAACTACGTCATGAAGAAAATACAAATCAGTAAACAATATCCACATTAGCAAAATTACATTAAAGTAGGATAACGGAACAATTGCTAATCGCTAACGATATGCTAGCGTCTAAAACTAACACAATCTCTTGAAATGTGCTGACTTTGACATTATGACAAATTAGTTAGTCAACAACTGTCCTAACACAGTCAAACATCAAGCAAGTGCAACACAAGACGGCAAATAAGCTACTTACTAGTTCGGCAGACAGTAAAAACCGGGCGGCTTCAGGCAAACCTACATAACCTAGTAATTTGCCTACGGACCCTGGTATGGCAATGGCACGGAGGCGATTCTCCATATTAAAAGTCATTGAAGCGCCCCAATTTTTTTAAAGCTGTTATTTTAAGGTAAAACTGCTTATCCTAACCCTAATCCTGAAGTACGATTACTGCATAATGTCACTTTAAAAAAGACATTATATGACAAAATACATAACAATATTGTAATATACACTTTGAATATACACATGTGGAAGTCTGCTCTGTGGGCCAATATACATTTATGCTCATGCTGATCAAATAAATAATCATTTGATTATTTGATTATTATTTGCTGATTTAACGTCCTGCTCCCCATGTATCATAAACACAAGCATATTCTGGGCAGAATGGTCACCTGCCTATATGTCTTCATTGGAGCCTCCTTATTCTTTATATAAGCCTCCTATGGAGTACCGCCTCGACCCACCTCTCACAGGTGCTGATGTGTGTGTATGTGTGTGTGTGTGTGTGTGTGTCGCCACAGGAGAGCGGTGTGGAGTTTGAGGCCTGTCTGGTGGCGCAGTGTGACTCCCTCATCGAGGCCCTCACGCGGCAGAAAGCCAAGCTCCTCACCAAGGTCACCAAGGAGCGCGAGTTCAAACTGAAGGTAGGTCAGCAGCCTCCGTATGGAGTGACACCCCTGACAGATTGGCCTCCTCTCTGGTGTCACAAGACCCCATCTGCCCCATCAAGAACCCCTTCCACTGGCTGTGGTGGGGAGACGGGGACGAGTGGTCTTATGCGTGGTCCACTGCGGACATCATGTCCCACTGAGAGCAGAAGCTCACCACACACACACAGCATGTCCCCTCTGCCACACAAATCCAGATCAGCTGAAGAGTGCAGAATCCTAAGATGAACTAAGGAGTAGGTCACACACTCACGGCCCAATCCTTCTCCGCCCTGCCACATGGTCTGCCCTCAGGCCAACACTGAGGGACCCTTAGAAGAGAAGCAGAGGAGCTTCTTTGTTGTGTTGGGTCCTAATTCAGCCTAAATTAAGGATGTTTTTTCGCCCCACATAGTTATTCAACAATACATTTTCAAGGCCACCGCTCTTTGTACAGTGAAATCAGCTTTTGCCACTGGGGTGTGCCTGAGACCGGGCCAATTAAGGGTTTGTTTTGGTTTCTTTTCCTTTTTTGCATGACTTTTCCATTTGCATGAGTTTTAAAGCGTTGGTCAAAACATTGGCCTTTATACCCTTTTGAGCGACCATTAACCTCATCATCGCGGCTAATGAGTTGCCGCCACTCAGTGGAACTAGATGGATGCAGCTTGGGCAGAGGAGGCTGCAGTGAGGGGCATTAGGGCATCCATCCGGTGCCCAGTGAAAGTGCCGGAGCCCCAGCCGGCCAACGGGAAGGGGCAGCTGGCAGGATTTACCGCAAAGCCCCAGGCCCCAGTGGGTCACATGGAATGGTGCCAGCCTGCCACGTGCGGGCCAGGGGATTGGCGCTCCTGAGACAGCTGCTGTTATTAGCACGGGGGAAAACGGAAGAGAGACAGACAGATAGATAGACAGAGAGAGAGAGAGAGAGAGAGAGAGAGAGAGACAGAGAGAGAGAGAGAGAGAGAGCAGTGGAATCCCTTGTGATAAAATAAAACCACAGCAAGGTTATGGCCTTTCCCTGGGATTACTGAGAGAATGGGAGTTTAGATTCAGTCTGCACTCAACCATATGTTTTGAGAAACAAATCCTCCTCCTGAAACAATGGATTTAATTACATTTCATTCCGCTCGGAATGTCAGGACTATAGCATCAAAACATTGTCTGATGGAATACATCCATCCGATGCTTTCCATTATTTTGCATATTGCAGCATCACTGACTAAAATGGGCCAAGAGCCAGTGTTTACTCGGATGGAGAGAAAGAAATGAAAAAAAGAGGGAAAGAAAAAAACAAACCTCCCAGAAGTATGGCATTTGCTGCGCCCTCTGTTTAATGACTTGAAGTGTTATGTTTGTGTCAGCCTGACGGCGAACGTCATTTTCTACTCTAATTCATTCATTCCGAGCCAGCAGCCCTGTCAGCAGGGTTTTTTTTACATTGATATATTTATTCATATATATATATATTTTTTTAAAGCAGTGGCCTCTTTCGCCACAATAGTAATTTCTCACATGCCTTGTGACTGTGGCCAGTGTTCATCCGCAGACATAATCCATAGGCTCCGCAGATCAGCGTTGGTCATCTCTGTAGGATTAACATTAAGTCACTTAGAAAAGTATTTAAAATTATTTTTCACATTTGACTTAAAACATTAATCATAAGTGCAGCGAGTATCAAATCACTATGGTCTCTATTATTTATGAGGCATCTACATAATTAGGAATTCTCGCCTCCGGTCTCCGATTCGTTCGAGAGAGGACATGGTAATTAAAGTGTTTGACAGGTGAATAATTGCTGATTATATAAATGATGGCTGTGCAAACTGCCTGAATGTGTTGGTAGATTAATCACATTATTGCCATGATTAGTCACGAAAGATTATTCAATTTGATAGGAGTATCATCAGCTTCATTTTGAGACATTTCCTTTGTTTTTGTTTTCATGGCATCTCTTGGCATGTAAACACACACAATCGGGTGTCTGCTTTTATTGGAACTGTGCAAGAAATGTTTTGAAATTGGACTTGGGCTTGGCAGACTTTTCATGTTCAGGATGTCAGGAAACCTGCGCTATTGAGCCGTGAGAAATCCCAGCGTGAACAATGGTAACAGACACATGCATTTTAATTAGCTGTGAATGAATGGCTTTGACAGCCACCCAAATCCCATCTCTCCTCTGCTCTCTGCTGACCTCCGTATGACATCAACCAGGGACAATGTGTGTGTGTGTGTGTGTGTGTGTGTGTGTGTGTGTGTGTGTGTGTGTGTGTGTGTGTGTGTGTGTGTGTGTGTGTGTGTGTGTGTGTGTGTGTGTGTGTGTGTGTGTGTGAATATATGTATGTGTGAGCTTGTATTTTAGAGAATGGCCATTGAATATGTGAAAATCAATAACCTTGTGTGTGTGTGTGTGTGTGTGTGTGTGTGCGTGTGTGTGTGTGTCTGTCTGTGTGTCTGTGTGTGTCTGTGTGTGTGTGTGTGTTTGCCTTTGTCACTCTGTTAGAACCCATTCGTTTAGCACACAATTCATTTTGCAAATGCTTTTCTCCACAGCTACATATGACTGTCCACAGTACACAGCTCAAAAAATTTAGGGCAATTTAGGTGGTATGTGAGGCATATACTGTCAGCGTCAGAGATGCACTGCCACTAATTGGACAGGCTGAACACATTTTATAGGGAGCTGGGAGGGGAAGAGCACGTTCCATGATGTTAATCTTCACAGAGAGTTGAGATGAAGTGCTAAGAGGACCAAATGATACAAAACATGTCCACAATGCTGGTCTACTGCCAGATAATCACACTCGCCAGCTGGCCAACTGTCTGTTTATTCATATTGTGTGTGTGTGTGTGTGTGTGTGTGTGTGTGTGTGTGTGTGTGTGTGTGTGTGTGTGTGTGTGTGCCTTTTGCATGCATGCCATATTTGAAAAGACTATTGTTATATTTCTTATTTTTTGTGAAAACAGATTTATCAAAATATTGCTGTTCTGGTCTACTGGTGTCAGGAAGCCGACTCTTATGGTTATGCATTTAGCATTCAGGGTTGGGGAGTAACTAGTATCATGTAAGTTAATTCATTAAATTACAAAATAAGTGTAATTGTAATTGTAGTGAGCTGTAACCTATTACATTTCAAAAGTAACCTTCCCAACCCTGTTAGCATTTCACAATGAATATGAAAATGGTAGTGTTTGATATGTGTGTGTGTGTGTCTGTGTTGAGGAGGATTGTGTGCATATTTAAAAAATTCTATGTTTAAGAAACTAATTCAATGATAGTCCTTAAGCAATACTATTCAGGTAGTGATTGATCAGTGATATATATGTATGTATGTGCACACATTTCTGTTTCTTCCATGCCTGTAACATCAGCTCATTGTGCTGGTTTGTGCTGCAGGTGGTGCGTGACCAGATCAGCCACTGCACCATGAAGCTCCGCCAGACCACCGGCATGATGGAGTTCTGCTTGGAGGTGATCAAGGAGAACGACCCCAGCGGCTTCCTCCTGGTAGGCCCTGCTCTGTTTTGGGGGACCGCCTGGGAACTCACCCATGCCACTGTTGTCTATTATTATCTTACTCTTTAAAATTCAATTCCGCACAAGCATGACAAAAATATTATTTATTTGCATATTTGTATGTTAAGAATGAGATATTGAAATGGACTTTCATTATTTAAAGCTTGTTTGACAGTAGCAACTCTTCTTTAAATCAAAACACCGTTTATAGGTGCTTCATAATGATCTAGCATAGAAGGCATAGAAAATTGTATTTCAGGCAGTGTGGATTTGGGATCAGGGATCAGGGTTTTGGTATCTAAAGGCCCTCCTCTCATCCTCACTCACCTCTGACTGGAGGGTTTGATTCGCCCCGGAGGTTCAGAGTGAGGACGTGGGGGGAGACAATGAAATGGAGATAAAAGCTCCTCCAATGGGGCGTCGGCAGATCCCTTCCCACTTCAAATTTTTATGAGGTATTGATTTGTGCTGCACCATGAAAGCCCCTGGCAGGCTCTGTCTTGCAAACCTCTGGGACCCTCACGAGGCTGCAGACACACCTAACCCATCAGGCATTTGGCTTTGTGGCGTCTTCCCTGTAGCATTCCCACCGAGGGTAATGGGAGGAACATTAGCGTAATATGTCGCTTGGGGGACATTACAGATGGAGGGATATCATCATGTCATATTGTATCATAATGTATCGCTTTGTGTCGTATCGCATCTTATATCGTATCGCTTTCTGCCTTTCCCATTACCATTTTCTCCTCCGTCTCTGTCCACAGATCTCAGACCCTCTGATCAAGCGTGTGCACTCGTCCCAGGACCAGTGGGTGAAGAGCGCTCTGGAGCCCAAAGTTGGCTCGGAGTTTGACCTGACCCTCAACACTGACCCGCTGCTGCAGACCATCATCCAACTGGACTTCGGGGAGTGCAAAGGTGAGATGCCCAGCCTTCACACACACATCAACCACAGTTACTTCTTCTCATCACTTACTTCTTCTTATCACTTACTAGGAAAACATAAAAGTAATGACTGAAAATATGTTCTGGTTAATATGTTTTCCCTTTCCTTATACGTGTATATGTATATGTATATGTTCGTATTGTATGAAAGTCTGTGTTCAATGTGAATGATGAGGTTTTGCCTAATCAGTTATTTCCAAGGACCCTAAGAGCGTATTCTGCTGCTTCCTTGGGTGCTGCAGTAGACTGCTGGGATATTGTTATGGTGACTGGAAAAAACATGGGCAATATTAAATTGGGAAAATATACTGAAATACAATTGAATTTTCAAGAAATCTCATTGCCCAGACTGGCCGTATCTGGTGTGAAAACTATGTTTTTATAAGTCAATCCAGCTGAGACACAGAGTAATAGGAATGCTTTCTCACATTCATCTTCATGTCAGTATATTAAAATGTCCATCTGTGTTGCTGAATTGAATTTGACATCCCCAGCTGCAGGGCAGCATAATGAAATATGGATGAGGTGAATGTTGCCCGTTTCCCCCTGAGGCTAACCCTATAAACCCTGCAGTTCCACTGTGTTGACTACAGGATTGCTGAGAAATCACCCATGCACCCATACTCTGTCCAATATCATGTTTCAGATGTACAGGAGACTCCATTAATGACTCAAATGCATGCAGGTGGCCAGAAAGAGACGGAGAGCACAGGAGGTATTTTCATAGCTGCTACGATTAACCCGATAACTCACTACGTTTAAAACAACCCCAACTCTGTTCCCTTTCCCGTGTGGAGAGACCTGACCTCCCACTCCGCTGTTTAGAGCTGGACTGAAGTGGTTCAAACAGAGCTCTCCTCCCCCCCTGTGCATGTGTCCATTGCATCCATCCCCATTCAAACATTCTTAAAGCTCACACTGCTTGACGCTGCTCGTTGGATGGTGATGGTGACTCTTCCCTGGTTGGTGTTGATCTTCCAGCACAGACCCCCACCGCCCCCTCAGCCCCCCTGCTGCAGCTGGAGAAGTGCTGCACCAGAAACAACAGCGTCACCCTGGCCTGGAGGATAAGTGCAGTCCCACCGGTCCCAGTCGATGCCTACGTGCTGGAGCTGGATGATGGCAACGGGGGCCAGTACAGGGTGAGTCCTCTCCTGGAGGTTTCAAACACTGGCGACAGCTGAGAACTTCAGTGTGCTATAAATGTTGACGAGGCTGTTATAACAGAGATGTAGATTAGACAAGCAAAGAGAACATTCACTTCAACCAAGAGACTTTGTGTGTAAGAACTGTCTCTTGATGCAGGTTTATTTTTTTTTATCTGATTGATCCGTGAATGATATATATCCCATGTGATTGTTGTTTTGGAGAATGTCTGCCTATTTTTGCCTCATGAAAACACCAATGATGGCAAGCAATTATGAAAGTAAAGATCAACATAATGCTTATTTTGATCAGCGAACTTAGAGCAACAGATCCAGATGTTGCTCTTGTTTAGATTCCAAAATGACAGAGGAATGGATGCAGCCTGCAGATGTGCTCCTCCGTCACCTTCTCCATAATTCATGATGGATCATTTCCTGTGTGATTTTGCCTCCTCGCTCTTCTCTCCTCTTCTCTTCTCTTCTCTTCTCTTCTCTTCTTCTATTTCTTGCCTCTGGTCTTGCCCCCTTTTGTGTTTAACTTACAACATCATCTCTACTACGAGCTGATGCCAAAGTAGGCCACTACTAATGGCACCTCTCAGAAGAAACATTTCTGTTGCTGAAAATACAACTCACCATGTATCATCTCTCTCTCTCTCTCTCTCTCTCTCTCTCTCTCTCTCTCTCTCTCTCTCTCTTTCTTCCTCTCTCTCTCTCTCCTCAGGAGGTGTATGTGGGAAAGGAGACCATGTGCACTGTGGATGGCCTCCACTTCAACAGCTCCTACAATGCTCGGGTCAAGGCCTACAACTCCGTTGGGGTCGGGCCCTACAGCAAGACTGTCATTCTGAAGACATCCGATGGTGAGCCTCTCCCTTTCTCTTTCTCTTTCTCTCCCCCTCTCTCTCTCCCTCTGTCTCTCTGCGTGTGGCCCTGGTGAGCGAACATGAAAGGGACGCGAGGGGACCCCGACTGGGCACGCTCGTCTTAATTAGTGCCCGGGGATACTCCCCTTTCTAAGCTGCTCCTGTGGGAGGCTGTTTCCTGGCTGCCTTGCACACCGCTGAAGCTGCACCAGCGTGGTGGCTGCCTGTGTCCTTGATTACAGGCTTTGAGGTGCATTTGAAGGAAATGTGTTTGTGTTAAT